>NW_026870904.1:300000-600000 GCF_033118175.1 Dama dama
CTTCATGTTTTACTACACCGCATCATGCTTCTCCTATCTTCAGACTGTTTCATGCTCCTAATATTTTTGACACCTTTTGAAGCTCTTCATATTTTTCACACTTTTTCTAGCTCTTCATGTTTTTCAACACCGCTTCATGCTCTTCCTATTTTTCAGACCGTTTCATGCTCCATATATTCTTCTCACATTTTGAAGCTCTTCATATTTCACCTCTTTTCAGGCTCTTCATGTATTTGAACACAGCTTCATGCTCCTCCTATTTTTCAGACCGTTACATGTTACTCATATTTTTGACACGTTTTGAAGCTCTTCATATATTTCACACCTTTTCAGGCTCTTCATGTCTTTGAACTCCGCTTCATGCTCTTCTTATTTTTCAGAATGTTTCATGCTCCTCTCATTTTTCACACCTTTTGAAGCTCTTCATTTTTTCACACCTTTTGAGGCTCTTCATGTTTTTGAACACCGCTTCATGCTCCTCCTATTTTTCAGACCGTTTCATGCTCCTCATATCTTTGACACGTGTTGAAGCTCTTCATATTTTTCACACCTTTTCAGGCACTTCATATTTTTGAACACCACTTCATGCTCCTCCTATTTTTCAGTTCGTTTCATGCGCTCATATATTTGAAACCTTTTGAAGCTCTTCATATTTTTCACACCTTTTCAAGCTCTTCATGATTTTGAACACCGCTTCATGCTCCTCCTACTTTTCAGACCGTTTAATGCTCCTCATAATTTTGACAGCTTTTGAAGCTCTTCATATTTTTCACTCATTTTCAGGCTCTTCATGTTTTTGAACACCGCTTCATGCTCCTGCTATTTTTCAGACCGATTCATGCTCCTCATATTTTTGACACCTTTTGAAGTTCTTCATATTTTTCACCCCTTTTCAGGCTCTTCATGGTTTTCAACACCGCTTTATGCTCCTCCTGCCTTTCAGACCTTTCATGCTCCTGATATTTTTCACAGCATTTGAAGCTCTTCATGTTTTTAAACACCGCTTCATGCTCCTCCTATTTTTCAGACCTTTTCATGCTCCTCATTTTTTTCAAATCTTTTGAAGCTCTTCATATTTTTCACAACTTTCCAGGATATTCTTGTTTTTGAACACCGCTTCATGCTCCTCCTATTTTACAGACCGTTTCATTCTCCTCTTGTATTTCACACCGTTTGAAGCTCTTCCTATTTTTCACAACTTTTCAGGCTCTTCATGTTTTTCAACAGCGTTTCATGCTCCTCCTATTTTTCAGACTGTTTCATGCTCCTCATATTTTTTACACCTTTTGAAGCTCATCATATTTTTCACACCTGTTCAAGCTGTTCATCTTATTGAACACCGTTTGATGTTCCTCCTATTTTTCAGACCGTTTCATGCTCCTCATATTTTTGACACCTTTGGAGCTCTTCATATTTTTCACACCTTTTGAAGCTCTTCATACTTTTCACACCTTTTCAGGCTCTTCATGTTTTTCAACACCGCTTCATGCGCCTCCTATTTTTCAGACCGTTTCATGCTCATCTCATTTTTGACAACTTTTGAAGCTGTTCATATTTCTTACACCCTTTCAAGCTCTTCATATTTTTCACCTTTTTGAAGCTCTTCATATTTTTCTCTCGTTTTCACGCTCTTCATTATTTTCAACACCGCTTCATGCTCCTCCAATTTTTTAGGACGTTTAATGCTCCTCTCATTTTTGACACCTTTTGAAGCTGTTCATATTTTTCACACCTTTTGAAGCTCTTCATATTTTTCATATTTTTCAAGCTCTTCATATTTTTCACACATTTTCAGGCTTTTCATGTTTTTTAACGCCGCTTCATGCTCCTCCTGTTTTTCAGACCCTTCATGCTCCTCATATTTTTCACACCTTTTGAAGCTCTTCATATATTTCACACCGTTTCAGTCTCTTCATGTTTTTGAACACGGCTTCATGCTCCTCGTATTTTTCAGACCGTTTCATGCTCCTCATATTTTTGACACCTTTTGAACCTCTTCATTTTTTTCACACCATTTCAGGATCTTCATGTTTTTCAACACCACTTCAAGCTCCTCCTATTTTTCAGACCGTTTCATGCTCCTCATATTTTTCACACCTTTTGAAGCTCTTCATATTTTTCACAACTTTTCAGGCTCTTCATGTTTTTCAACACCGCTTCATGCTCCTCCTATTTTTCAGACCGTTTCATGCTCCTCATATTTTTGACACCTTTTGAAGCTCTACATATTTTTCACATCTTTGTAGGCTCTTGATGTTTTTCAACACCACTACATGCTCCTCCTATATTTCAGACCGTTTCATGCTCATCTCTTTTCTGACACATTTTGAAGCTCTTCATATTTTTCACACCTTTTGAATCTCTTCAAGTTTTTCAACACCACTACATGCTCCTCCTATATTTCAGACCGTTTCATGCTCATCTCTTTTCTGACACATTTTGAAGCTCTTCATATTTTTCACACCTTTTGAATCTCTTCATGTTTTCAACACAGCTTCATGCTCCTCCTATTTTTCAGAACGTTCATGCCCCTCATATTTTTGAAACATTTTGAAGCTCTTCCTAATTTTCACACCTTTTCAGGCTCTTTATGTTTTTCACGGCCGCTTCATACTCCTCCTGTTTTTCAGACCTTTCATGCTCCTCATATTTTTCACAGCTTTTCAGGCTCTTCATGTTTTTAAACACCGCTTCATGCTCCTCCTATTTTTCAGACCTTTTCATGCTCCTCATATTTTTCAAATATTTTGAACCCCTTCATATTTTTTACAACTTTCCAGGATATTCATGTTTTTGAACACCGCTTCATGCTGCTCCTATTTTACATACCGTTTCATTCTCCTCATGTATCTCACACCTTTTGAAGCTCTTCCTATTTTTCACAACTTTGCAGGCTCTTCATGTTTTTCAACAGCGTTTCATGCTCTTCCTATTTTCCAGACTGTTTCAAGCTCCTCATATTTTTGTCACCTTTTGAAGCTCTTCATATTTTTGACACCTTTTCCGGCTCTTCATGGTTTACAACATCACATCATGCTCCTCCTATTTTTCAGACTTTTTCATGCTCCTCATATTTTTGACACCTTTTGAAGATCTTCATATTTTTCACACCTTTTCAAGCTCTTCATGTTTTTCAACACCGCTTCGTGCTCCTCCTATTTTTCAGACCGTTTCATGCTCATCACATTTTTGACAACTGTTGAAGCTGTTCATATTTTTCACACCTTTTGAAGCTCTCCATATTTTTCACCTTTTTGAAGCTCTTCAAATTTTTCTCTCGTTTTCACGCTCTTCATGATTTTCAACACCGCTTCATGCTCCTCCTATTTTTCAGGCCGTTTAATGCTCATCTCATTTTTCACACCTTTTAAAGCTGTTCATATTTTTCACAACTTTTGAAATTCTTCATATTTTTGACATTTTTGAAGCTCTTCATATTTTTCACACATTTTCAGGCTTTTCATGTTTTTTAACGCCGCTTCATGCTCCTCCTGTTTTTCAGACCATTCATGCTCCTCATATTTTTGAAACCTTTTGAAGCTCTTCATATTTTTCACACCTTTTCAGGCTCTTCAGGTTTTTGAACACCGTTTCATGATCCTCCTATTTCTCAGACCGTTTGAAGCTCTTCATATTTTTGTCATCTTTACAAGCTCTTCATGTTTTTAAACACCGCTTCATGCTCCTCCTATTTTTCAAACCATTTCATGCTCCTCATATTTTTGACAGCTTTTGAAGCTCTTCGTATTTTTCACACCTTTTCAGTCTGTTCATGATTTTCAACCCCGTTTCATGCTCCTCCTATATCAGACCGTTTCATTCTTCTCGTATTTTTGACACCTTATGAAGCTCTTCATATTTTTCACAACTTTTCAGGCTCTTCATTTTTTTGAACACCGTTTCATGCTCCTCCTGTTTTTTAGACCGTTTCATGCTCCTCATATTTTTGACAGCTTTTGAAGCTCTTCATATTTTTCACACCTTTTCCGACTCTTCATGTTTTTCAACACCGCTTCATGCTCCTCCTAATTTTCAGACCGTTTCATGCTCCTCATATTTTTGACACCTTTGAAGCTCTTCAAATATGTCATACCTTTTCAGGCTCTTCATGTTTTTGAACACCGCATCCTGCTCCTCCTTTTTTTCACACCGTTTCATGCTCCTCATATTTTTGACAACTTTTCAAGCTCTTCATATATTTCACAGCTTTTCAGGCTCTTCATTTTTTTGAACACCGTTTCATGCTCCTCCTGTTTTTTAGACCGTTTCATGCTCCTCATATTTTTGACAGATTTTGAAGCTCTTCATATTTTTCACACCTTTTCCGACTCTTCATGTTTTTCAACACCGCTTCATGCTCCTTCTATTTTTCAGACCCTTTCATGCTGCTCATATTTTTGACCCCTTTTGAAGCTCTTCATATATTTCACACCTTTTCAGGCTCTTCATTTTTTTGAACACCGTTTCATGCTCCTCTTGTTTTTTAGACCGTTTCATGCTCCTCATATTTTGACAGCTTTTGAAGCTCTTCATATTTTTCACACCTTTTCCGACTCTTCATGTTTTTCAACACTGCTTCATGCTCCTCCTATTTTCAGACCCTTTCATGCTGCTCATATTTTTGACCCCTTTTGAAGCTCTTCATATTTTTCACACCTTTTCGTGCGCTTCAGGTTTTTCAACACCGCTTCATGCTCCTCGTGTTTTTCAGACTGTTCCATGCTCCTCATATTTTTGACACCTTTTGAAGCTCTTCATATTTTTCACACCTTTCAGGCTCTTCATGTTATTCAACACCGCTTCATGCTCCTCCTATTTTTCAGACAATTTTATGCTCCTCATATATTTCACACCTTTTGAAGCTCTTCATATTTGTCACATCTTCTCAGGCTCTTCATGTTTTTCAACACCACTTCATGCTCCTCCTATTTTTCAGTCCGTTTCATGCTCCTCATAAATTTGACACCTTTTGAGGCTCTTCATATTTTTCACACCTTTTCAGGCTCTTCATATTTGTGAACACCGCTTCATGTTCCTCCTATTTTTCAAACCATTTCATGCTCCTCATATTTTTGACACCTTTTGTAGCTCTTCATATATTTCACAGCTTTTCAGGCTCTTCATGTTTTTCAACACCGCTTAATGCTCCTCCTATTTTTCAGACGGGTTCATGCTCCTCATATTTTTGACACCTTTTGAAGCGCTTCATATTTTTCACACCTTCTCAGGCTCCTCATGTTTTTGAACACCGTTTCATACTCCTCCTATTTTTCAGACAGTTTCATGCTCCTCATATTTTTGACACCTTATGACGCTCTTCATATTTTTCACACCTTTTCAGGCTCTTCATGTTTTTGAACACCGCTTCATGCTCCTACTATTTTTCAGACCGTTTCATGCTCCTCACATTTTTGACACCTTTTGAAGCTCTTCATATTTTTCACACCTTTCCGGCTCTTCATGTTATTCAACACTGCTTCATGGTCCTCCTATTTTTCAGACCGTTTCATGCTCCTCATATTTTTGACACCTTTTGAAGCTCTTTATATATTTCACACCTTTTCACGCTCTTCATGTTTTTCAAAACCGCTTCATGCTCCTCCAATTTTCCGACCGTTTCATGCTCCTCATATTTTTGACACCTTTTGAAGCTCTTCACATATTTCACACCTCTTCAGTCTCTTCATGTTTCTCAACCACGGTTCATGCTTCTCCTATTTTTCAGACCGTTTCATGCTCCTCATATTTTTGACACCTTTTGACGCTCTTCATATTTTTCACTCCTTTTCAGGCTCTGCATGTTTTTCAACACCACATCATGCTCCTCCTATTTTTCAAACCATTTCATGCTCCTCATATTTTTGACACCTTTTGAAGCTCTTCATATATTTCACACCTATTCAGGCTCTTCATGTTTTTCAACACCGCTTCATGCTCCTCCTATTTTTCAGACCGTTTCATGCTCCTCATATTTTTGACACCTTTTGAAGCTCTTCATATATTTCACACCTTTTCAGGCTCTTCATGTTTTTGACGACCCCTTCATGCTACTCCTATCTTTTAGACCGTTTCATGCTCCTCATGTATTTCACACCGTTTGAAGCTCTTAATATTTTTCACACAATTTCAGGCTCTTCATGATTTCAACACCGTGTCATGCTCCTTCTATTTTTCAGAAAGTTTCATGTTCCTCATATTTTTCACACTTTTTCACGCTCTTCATGTTTTTGAACACCGCTTCATGCTCCTCCTATTTTTCAGACCGTTTCATGCTCCTCATGTATTTGACACCTTTTGAAGCTCTTCATATTTTTCACACCTTTTCAGGCTCTTCATGTTTTTCAACACTGCTTCATGTTCCTCCTATTTTTCAGACCGTTTCCTACTCCTCATATTTTTGACACCTTTTGAAGCTTTTCATATATTTCATACCTTTCCAGGCTCTTCATGTTTTTCAACACCGTTTCATGCTCCTCCTATTTTTCAGACCGTTTTATGCTCCTCATATTTTTCACACCTTTTGAGGCTTTTAATGTTTTTCAACACCGCTTCATGCTCCTCCTAATTTTCAGACCGTTTCCTGCTCCTCCTATTTTTCAGACCGTTTCCTGCTCCTCATATTTTTTACACATTTTGAAGCTCTTCATATTTTTTACACCTTTTCAGAAACTTCATGTTTTTGAACACGGTTTCATTCTCCTCCTATTTTTCAGATCGTTTCATGCTCCTCATATTTTTCACACCTTTTGAAGCTCTTCATATTTTTCACACCTTTTCAGGCTCTTAATATTTCTGAACACGGTTTCATACTCCTCGTATTTTTCAGACCGTTTCATGCTCCTCATATTTTTCACACCTTCTATAGCTCTTCATATTTTTCACACCTTTTCAGGCTCTTCCTGTTTTTCAACACCACTTCATGCTCCTCCTATTTTTCAGACCGTTTCATGCTCCTCATATTTTTCACACCTTCTATAGCTCTTCATATTTTTCACACCTTTTCAGGCTCTTCATGTTTTTCAACACCGCTTCATGCTCATCCTTTTTTTCAGACCGTTTCATGCTCCTCATATTTTTGACACATTTTGAAAGTCTTCATATTTTTCACACCTTTTCAGCCTCTTCATGTTTTTGAACACCGCTTCATGCTCCTCCTATTTTCAGACCGTTTCATACTCCTCATATTTTTGACACATTTTGAAAGTCTTCATATTTTTCACACCTTTTCAGTCTATTCATGTTTTTGAACACCATTTCATGCTCCTCCTATTTTCAGACCGTTTCATGCTCCTCATATTTTTGACACCTTTGAAGCTCTTCATATTTTTCACACCTTTTCAGGCTCTTCATGTTTTTGAACACCGCTTCATGCTCTTCCTATTTTTCATAAGTTTCATGCTCCTGATATTTTAGACACCTTTTGAAGCTCTTTGTATTTTTCACACCTTTTAAGTTTCTTCATGTTTTTCAACACTGCTTCTTGCTCCTCCTATATTTCAGAACGTTTCATGCTCTTCATATATATGACTCCTTTTGAAGATCTTCATATTTTTTACACCTTTTCATGCTCTTCATATTTTTTAACACCATTTCATGCTCCTCCTATTTTTCAGACCGTTTCATGCTCCTCATATTTTTGATACCTTTTGAAGCCCATCATATTTTTCACTCCTTTTCCTGTTCTTCATGTTTTTCAACACCGTTTCATGCTCCTCCTATTTTTCAGGCCGTTTCATACACCTCATATTTTTGACACCTTTTCAAGCTCTTCATGTTTCTCAAAACCGTTACATGCTCCTCCTATTTTTCAGACTGTTTCATTCTCCTCTATTTTTCAGACCGTTTCGTACTCCTCATATTTTTAAGACCATTTCATGCTCCTCACATTTTTGACAGCTTTTGAAGCTCTTCATATTTTTCACACCTTTCCATGCTCTTCATGTTTTTCAACACCGTTTCATGCTCCTCCTAATTTTCAGTCCGTTTCATGCACCTCATATTTTCAGACCAGATAATTCTCCTTGTATTTTTGACATGTTTTGAAGCTCTTCATATTTTTCACACATTTTCAGGATCTTCATTTTTTTCAACACCTTTTCTTGCTCCTCCTAATTTTCAGACCTTTTCATGCACCTCATATTTTTGACACCTTTTAAGCTCTTCATGTTTTTCAACACCGATTCATTCTCCTCCTATTTTTCAGACAGTTTCGTGCTCCTCATATTTTTCAGACGGTTTCATGCTCTTCACATAATTGAAATCTTTTGAATCTCTTCATATTTTTTCAAACCTTTTAAGGCCCTTCATATTTTTCAACACCGTTTCTTGCTCCTCCTATTTTACAGACCGTTTCATGCTCCTCATATTTTTCAGACCGTTTCATGCTCCTCATATTTTTGACACATTTTGAAGCTCTTCATGTTTTTCAACACCGTTTCATGCTCCTTCTATTTTTCAGACCATTTCTTGCTCCTCATATTTTTGACACTTTTTGAAGATCTTCATGGTTTTCTACACTGTTTCATGCTCCTCCTATTTTTCAGACCGTTTCATGCTCCTTCTATTTTTCAGACCGTTTCATGCTCCTCATATTATGGACACCTTATGGAGCTCTTTATATTTTTCACCTCTTTTCAGGCTCTTCATGTTTTTCAACACCGTTTCATGTTCCTCCTATTTTTCAGAAAGTTTCATGCTCCTCCTATTTTTCAGACCGTTTCATGCTCCTTCTATTTTTCAGACCGTTTCATGCTCCTCATATTATGGACACCTTATGGAGCTCTTCATATTTTTCACACCTTTTCAGGCTCTTCATGTTTCTGAACACCGCTTCATGCTCCTCCTATTTTTTAAAACGTTTCATGCTCCTCATATATTTTACAATTTTTGAAGCTCTTCATATTTTTCACACCTTTTCAGGCTCTTCATGTTTTTGAACAACGTTTAATGCTCCTCCTATTTCTCAGACGGTTTCAAGCTCCTCATATTTTTCACAACTTTTGAAGTTCTGCATATTTTTCACATGTTTTCAGGCTCTTCATATTTTTCACACTTTTTCAGGCTCTTCATGTTTTTGAACACCGTTTAATGCTCCTCCTATTTCTCAGACGGTTTCATGCTCCTCATATTTTTCAAAACTTTTGAAGCTCTGCATATTTTTCACACTTTTTCAAGCTCTTCATATTTTTCACACCTTTTCATGCTCTTCATGTTTTTCAACATCATTTAATGCTCCTCCTATTTTTTAGACGATTTCATGCTTCTCATATTTTTAACACCTTTTGAAGCTCTTCATATTTTTCACACCTTTTGAAGCTCTTCTTATTTTTCACACCTTTTCAGGCTCTTCATGTTTTTCAACACCGCTTCATGCTCCGCCTATTTTTCAGACCGTTTCATGCTCCTCCTATTTTTCAGACCATTTCATGCTCCTCATATTTTTGACACGTTTTGAAGCTCTTCATATTTTTCACATGTTTTGAAGCTCTTCATATTTTTCACACCTTTTAAGGCTCTTCATATTTTTGAACACCGTTTCATGCTCCTCCTATTTTTCAGAACGTTTCATGCTCCTCATATTTTTGAAAAAGTTTTGAAGCTCTTCATGATTTTCAACACCGTTTCATGCTCCTCCTATTTTGCAGACCGTTTCATGCTCCTCATATTTTTCAGACCGTTTCATGCTCCTCATATTTTTGACACCTTTTGAAGCTCTTCATGATTTTCAACACCGTTTCATGCTCCTCCTATTTATCAGACCGTTTCTGCTCCTCCTATTTTTGAGACCGTTTCATGCTCATCATATTTTTTGACACCTTTTGAAACTCTTCATATTTTTCACACCTTTTCATGCTCTTCATGATTTTCAACACCGTTTAATGCTCTTCCTATTTATCAGACCGTTTCTGCTCCTCCTATTTTTCAGACCGTATCATTCTCCTCATTTTTTTGACACGTTTTGAATCTATTTATATTTTTCACTCGTTTTGAAGCTCTTCATAATTTTCACACCTTTTCAGGCTCCTCATGTTTTTGAACACCGCTTCATGCTCCTCCTTTTTTTCAGACCGTTTCATGCTCCTCATATTTTTCACACCTTTTGAAGCTCTTCATATTTTTCACACGTTTTCAGGCTCTTCATGTTTTAGAACACCGCTTCATGCTCCTCCTTTTTTTCAGACCTTTTCAAGCTCCTCATATTTTTCATACCTTTTGAAGCTCTTCATATTTTTCACACCTTTTGAAGCTATTCATATTTGTCACACCTTTTCAGGCTCTTCATATTTTTGAACACCGTTTCATGCTCCTCCTATTTTTCAGAACGTTTCATGCTCCTCATGTTTTTGAAAAAGTTTTGAAGCTCTTCATGATTTTCCACACCGTTTCATGCTCCTCCTGTTTATCAGACCGTTTCTGCTCCTCCTATTTTTGAGACTGTTTAATCCTCATCATATTTTTTGACACCTTTTGAAACTCTACATATTTTTCACACCTTTTCAGGCTCTTCATTTTCTTCACACCATTTCATGCTTCTCATATTTTTCAGACCGTTTTGTGCTACTCTTATTTTTCAGACCATTTCATGCACCTCATAATTTTTACACCTTTTGAAGCTCTTCATATTTTTCACAGCTTTTGAAGCTATTCTTATTTTTCACACCTTTTCAGGCTCTTCAGGTTTTTCAACTCCACTTCATGCTCCTCCTATTTTTCAGAAAGTTACTTGCTTCCCATATTTTTGACACCTTTTGAAGCTCTTCATATTTTCCACACCTTTTCAGGCTCTTCATGTTTTTCACACCTTTTCAGGCTCTTCATGTTTTTCAACACCGCTTCATGCTCCTCCTATTTTTCAGAACGTTTCATGGTCCTCATATTTTTGAAAAAGTTTTGAAGCTCTTGATGATTTTCAACACCGTTTCATGCTCCTCCTATTTTGCAGACCGTTTCATGCTCCTCATATTTTTCAGACCGTTTCATGCTCCTCATATTTTTGACACCTTTTGAAGCTCTTCATGATTTTCAACACCGTTTCATGCTCCTCCTATTTTGCAGACCGTTTCATGCTCCTCATATTTTTCAGACCGTTTCATGCACCTCATATTTTTTACACCTTTTGAAGCTCTTCATATTTTTCACAGCTTTTAATGATCTTTATGTTTTTCAACACCGTTACATGCTCCTGCTATTTTTCAGACTGTTTCGTGCTCCTCCTATTTTTCAGACCGTTTCATACACCTCATATTTTTTACACCTTTGAAGCTCTTCATACAGCTTTTAATGCTCTTTATGTTTTTCAACAGCGTTTCATGCTCTTAATATTTTTCAGACGGTTTCATGCTCCTTCTATTTTTTACACCTTTTGAATCTCTTCATACTTTTCACATCTTTTCAGTCTCTTCATGTTTTTCAACACCGCTTCATGCTCCTCCTATTTTTCAGAACGTTTCATGCTCCTAATATTTTTGACACCTTTTGAAGCTCTTCATATTTTTCCCAACTTTTCATGTTTGTCATGTTTTTGACCACCGTTTCATGCACCTCCTATTTTTCAGACCGTTCCATGCTCCTCATATTTTTGACACTTTTTGTAGCTATTCATATTTTTCACACCTTTTCAGAGTCTTCATGTTTTTCAACACGGTTTCATGCTACTCCTATTTTTCAGACCGTTTCATGCTCCTTATATTTTTGACACCTTTTGAAACTCTTCATATTTTTCACACCTTTTCAGGCTCTTCATGTTTTTGAACACCGTTTCATGCTACTCCTATTTTTGACACCTTTTGAAGCTCGTCATATTTTTCACACATTTTCAGGCTCTTCATGTTTTTCAACACCGTTTCATTGCTCCTCCTATTTTTCAGACCGTTTCAAACTTCTCATATTTTTGACACCTTTGAATTCCTTCATATTTTTCACCCCTTTTCATGCTCTTCATGTTTTTGAACACCGTTTCATAGTCCTCCTATTTTTCAGACCATTTCATGCTCCTCATATTTGACACTTTTTGAAGCTCTTCATATTTTTCACACCTTTTCAGGCTCTTCATGTTTTGAACACTGCTTCATGCTCCTCCTATTTTTCAGACCTTTTCATGCTCCTCAAATTTTGAAACCTTTTGAAACTCTTCATATTTTTCACACCTACTTAGGCTCTTCATGTTTTTGAACACCGTTTCATGTTCCTCCTATTTTTCAGACCGCATCATGCTTCTCATATTTTTGACATTTCTTGAAGCTCTTCATCTTTTTCACACCTTTTCAGGCACTTCATGTTTTTGTACACCGCTTCATGCTCCTCCTATTTTTCAGACCCTTTCATGCTCCTCATATTTTTCACTCCTTATGAAGCTCTTCATATTTTTCAAACCTTTTGAAGCTCTTCATATTTGTCACACCTTTTCAGGCTCTTCATGTTTTTGAACACCGCTTCATGTTCCTCCTATATTACAGACCGTTTCATGCTCCTCATATTTTTGACACCTTTTCAGGCTCTTCATGTTTTTCAACACCAATTCATGCTCCTCCTACTTTTCAGACCGTATCATGCTCCTCATATTTTTGACACTTTTAGAAACTCTTCATTTTTTCACACCTTTTCAGGCTCTTCATATTTTCCAACACCACTTCATGCTCCTCCTATTTTTCAGTACGTTTCATGCTCCTCATATTTTTGACACCTTTTGAAGCTCTTCATATTTTTCACACATTTTCACGCTTTTCATGTTTCTGACCAATGTTTCAAGTTCCTCCTATTTTTCACAACTATTTAAGCTCTTCATATTTTTCACACGTTTTCAGGCTCTTCATGTTTTTCAACACCGCTTCATGCTCCTCCGATTTTTCAGACCGTTTCATGCTCCTCATGTATTTCACACCTTGTGAAGTTCTTCCTATTTTTCACACCTTTTCAGGCTCTTCATGTTTTTGAACACCGCTTCATGTTCCTCCTATTTTTCAGACCGTTTCATGCTCCTCATATTTTTGACACCTTTTCAGGCTCTTCATGTTTTTGAACACCAATTCATGCTCCTCCTATTTTTCAGATCGTATCATACTCTTCATATTTTTGACACTTTTAGAAACTCTTCATTTTTTCACACGTTTTCAGGCTCTTCATATTTCCAACACTGCTTCATGCTCCTCCTATTTTTCAGAACGTTTCATGCTCCTCATATTTTTCACACCTTTAGAAGCTCTTCATATTTTTCACACCTTTTCAGTCTCTTCATTTTTTTAACACCGTTTCAAGCTCCTCCTATTTTTCAAACCGTTTCATGCCCTTCATATTTTTGACAGATTTTGAAGCTCTTCATATTTTTCACACCTTTTCAGGGTCTTCATGTTTTTAAACACCGTTTCATGCTCCTCCTGTTTTTCAGACCTTTCATGCTCCTCATATTTTTGACACCTTTTGAAGCTCTTCATATATTTCACACCTTTTCAGGCTCTTCATATTTTTCAACACCATTTCATGCTCCTCCTATTTTTCAGATCGTTTCATGCTCATCTCATTTTTGAAACCTTTTGAAGCTCTTCATTTTTTTCACACCTTTTGAAGCTCTTCATATTCTTCATACGTTTTCATGATCTTTATGTTTTTCAACACTGCTTCTTGCTCCTCCTATTTTTCAGACCGTATCATGCTCCTCATATTTTTGACACCTTTTGAAGCTCTTCATATTTTTCAGACCTTTTCAGGCTTTTCATGGTTTTGAACACCGCTTCATGCTCCTCCTCTTTTTCACACCTTTTAAGCTCTTTATATTTTTCACACCTTTTCAGGCTCTTCATGTTTTTGAACACCACTTCATGCTTCTCCTATTTTTCAAACAGTTTCATGCTCCTCATGTATTTCACACTTTTTGAAGCTCTTCATATTTTTAACACCTTTTCAGTTTCATTATGTTTTTCAACACCGCTTCATGCTCCTCCTAATTTTCATACCGTTTCATGCTCCTCTAATTTTTCACACCTTTTGAAGTTCTTCACATTTTTCACAACTTTTCAGGATCTTCATGTTTTTGAACACCGCTTCATGCTCCTCCTATTTTTCAGACCATTTCATGCTCCTCATGTATTTCACACCTTTTGAAGCTCTTCATATTTTTACATCTTTTCAGGCTCTTCATGTTTTTGAACAAGGTTTCATGCTCCTCCTATTTTTCAGACCGTTTCATGCTCCTCATATATTTTAAAGCTTTTGAATCTCTTCATATTTTTCACACCTTTTCAGGCTGTTCATGTTTTTCAACACCGCTTCATGATCCTCCTATTTTTCAGACCGTTTCATGCTCCTCAAGTATTTCACACCTTTTGAAGCTTTTCATATTTTTCACACCTTTTCAGGGTCTTCATGTTTTTCAACACCACTTCATGCTACTCCTATTTTTCAGACCGTATCATGCTCCTCATATATTTGACACATTTTGAAGCTCTTCATTTTTTTTCACACCTTTCCAGGCTCTTCATTTCTTTGAACACCACTTCATGCTCCTACTATTTTTCAGACCGTTTCATGCTTATCTCATTTTTGACACCTTCTGAAGCTCTTCATATTTTTCACAGCTTTTGAAGCTCTTCATATTTTTTACACCTTTTCAGGCTCTTCATGTTTTTGAACACCGCTTCATGCTCCTTCTATTTTTCACACCGTTTCATGCTCCTCATATTTTTGACACTGTTTGAAGCTCTTCATATTTTTCACACCTTTTCTGGCTGTTCATGTTTTATAACAACTCTTCATGCTCCTTTATTTTTCAGACCGTTTCATTCTCCACATGTATTTCACACCTTTTGAAGCTCTTCCTATTTTTCACACATTTTCAGGCTCTTCATGTTTGAACACCGCTTCATGTTCCTCCTATTTTTCAGACCGTTTCATGCTCCTCATATTTTTGACACCTTTTCAGGCTCTTCATGTTTTTCAACACCAATTCATGCTCCTCCTATTTTTCAGACCGTATCATACTCCTCATATTTTTGACACTTTTAGAAACTCTTCATTTTTTCACACGTTTTCAGGCTCTTCATATTTTCCAACACCGCTTCATGCTCCTCCTATTTTTCAGAACGTTTCATGCTCCTCATATTTTTCACACCTTTTGAAGCTCTTCATATTTTTCACAGCTTTTCAGTCTCTTCATTTTTTTAACACCGTTTCAAGCTCCTCCTATTTTTCAGACCATTTCATGCTCCTCATATTTTTGACACCTTTTGAAGCTCTTCATATTTTTCATACATTTTCAAGCTTTTCATGTTTCTGAACAATGCTTCAAGCTCCTCCTATTTTTCACAACTATTTAAGCTCTTCATATTTTTCACACCTTTTCAGGCTCTTCATATTTTTCAACACCGCTTCATGCTCCTCCTATTTTTCAGACCGTTTCATGCTCTTCATATTATTGACAGCTTTTGAAGCTCTTCATATTTTTCATACCTTTTCAGGTTCTTCATGATTTTGAACACCGCTTCATGCTCCTCCTAAATTTCAGACCGTTTCATGCTCCTCATCTTTTTGACACCTTTTGAAGTTCTTCATATTTTTCACACCTTTTCAGGCTCTTCATGTTTTTCAACACCGCTTCATGCTAATCGTATTTTTCATACCGTTTCATCCTCCTTATATTTTTCACACATTTTGAAGGTCTTCATATTTTTCACACCTTTTCAGGCTCTTCATGTCTTTGAACATCGCTTCGTGCTAATTCTATTTTTCAAACCATATCATGCTCCTCATATTTTTCACACCTTTTGAAGCTCTTCATTTTTTTCACACCTTTTCAGGCTCTTAATGTTTTTCCACACCACTTCATGCTTCTCCTATTTTTCAGCTCGTTTCATGCTCCTCATGTATTTCACACCTTTTGAAACTCTTCATATTTTTCACACATTTTCAGGCTCTTCTTGTTTTTTACACCGCTTCATGTTCCTCCAATTTTTGAGACAGTTTCATGCTCCTCATATTTTTGACACCTTTTGAAGCTTTTCATATTTTTCACACCTTTTCAGGCTCTTCATTTTTTTCAACACCAATTCATGCTCCTCCTATTTTTCAGACCGTTTCAATCTCATCTAATTTTTGACACCTTTTGAAGCTCTTCATATTATTCACACCTTTTGAAGCTATTCATATTTTTCACACGTTTTCAGGCTCTTCATGTTTTTCAACACCGCTTCATGCTCCTCCTCTTTTTCAGACCGTTTCATGCTCATATCATTTTGACACCTTTTGAAGCTCTTAATATTTCTCACATCTTTTGAAGCTCTTCATATTTTTCACACCTTTTCAGGCTCTTCATGTTTTTGAACACCATTTCATGCTCCTCATATTTTGCAACCGTTTCATTCTCCTCATATTTTTGACAACTTTTGAAGCTCTTCATATATTTCACACCTTTTCAGGCTTTTCATTATTTTCAACACCACTTCATGCTCCTCCTATTTTTCAGACCGTTTCATGCTCATCTCATTTTGACACCTGTTGAAGCTCTTCATATTTTTCGTATCTTTTGAAGCTTTTCATACTTTTCACACCTTTTCAGGCGCTTCATGATTTTCAACATAGCTTCATGCTCCTCCTATTTTTGAGACAGTTTAATGCTCCTCATATTTTTGAAACCTTTTGAAGCTTTTCATATTTTTCACACCTTTTTAAGCTCTTCATATATTTCACACCTTTTCAGGGTCTTTATACTGTTCAACACCACTTCATGCTCCTCCTATTTTTCAGACCGTTTCATGCTCATCTCATTTTGACGCCTTTTGAAGCTCTTCATATATTTCACACCTTTTCAGGATCTTTATATTGTTCAACACCGCTTCATGCTCCTCCTATTTTTCAGACCGTTTCATGCTCATCTCATTTTTCACACCATTTGAAGGTCTTCATATTTTTCACACCTTTTGACTCTTCATATTTTTCACATTTTTGAAGCTCTGCATATTTTTCACACCTTTTGAAGCTCTTCATATTTTTCACACATTTTCAGGCACTTCATGGTTTTCAACACCGCTTCATGCTCCTCCTATATATCAAATCGTTTCATGCTCCTCATATATTCGACACCTTTTGAAGCTCTTCATATTTTTCACATTTTTGAAGCTCTGCATATTTTTCACACCTTTTGAAGCTCTTCATATTTTTCACACCTTTTCAGGCTCTTCATGTTTTTCAACAACTTTTCATGATCCTCCTATTTTTCAGACCGTTTCATGCTCCTCATATATTCGACACCTTTTGAAGCTCTTCATATTTTTCACACCTTTTGAAGCTCTTCATATATTTCAGACTTTTTCAGGCTCTCCACTTTTTTCAACACCACTTCATGCTCCTCCTATTTTTTCAGACCCTTTCATGCTAATCTAAATTTTGACACCTTGTGAAGCTCTTCATATTTTTCACACCTTTTGAATCTCTTCATATTTTTCACATCTTTTCAGGCTGTTCATGTTTTTGAACAACGCGTCATGCTCCTCCTATTTTTAAGACTGTTTCATGCTCCTCATATTTTTGACCCCTTTTGAAGCTCTTCATATTTCTCACACCTTTTGAAGTTCTTCATATTTTTCATATTTTTGAAGCTCTTCATTTTTTTCACACGTTTTCAGGCTCTTCATGTTTTGCAACACCGCTTCATGCTCCTGCTATTTTCCAGACCCTTTCATACTCCTCATATTTTTGACACGTTTTGAGGCTCTTCATATTTTTCACACCTTTTCAAGCTCTTCATGTTTTTGAACAACGTTTCATGATCCTCCTATTTTTCAGAACGTTTCATGCTTCTCATATTTTTGACACCTTTTAAAGCTCTTCATATTTTTCACACCTTTCAGGCTCTTCGTGTTTTTGAACACCGCTTCATGCTCCTCCTATTTTTCAGACCGATTCATGGTCCTCATATTTTTGACACCTTTGGAAGCTCTCATATTTTTGACACCTTTTCAGGCTCTTCATGTTTTTGAACACCGCTTCATGCTCCTCCTATTTTTCAGACCATTTCCTGCTCCTCATATATTTGATACCTTTTGAAGTTCTTCATAGTTTTCACACCTTTTCAGACTCTTTATGTTTTTGAACACCGCTTCATGCTCCTCCTGTTGTTCAGACCATTTCATGCTCCTCATATTTTTGACACCTTTTGAAGCTCTTCCTATTTTTCACACCTTTTCAGGCTCTTCATGTTTTTGAACACCGCTCCATGCTCCTCCTATTTTTCAGAACGTTTCATGCTCCTCGTGTATTTCATACTTTTTGAAGCTCTTCATATTTTGCACAGGTTTTCAGGGTGTTCATGCTTTTCACAACCACTTCATGCTCCTCCTATTTTTCAGACCGTTTCATGCTCCTCATATTTTTCGCACCTTTTGATGCTCTTCATATTTTTCACACCTTTTCAGGCTCTTCATGTTTTTGAACACCGCTTCATGCTCCTCCTATTTTTCAGACCGTTTCATGCTCCTCATATATTTGACACCTTTTGAAGCTCTTCATATTTTTCACACCTTTTCAGGCTCTTCATGTTTTTCAAAAACGCTTCATGCTCCTGCTATTTTTCAGGCCGTTTCATACTCCTCATATTTTTGACACGTTTTGAGGCTCTTCATATTTTTCACACCTTTTCAGGCTCTTCAAGAATTTGAACACGGTTTCATGATCCTCCTGTTTTTCAGAACGTTTCATGCTCCTCATATTTTTGACACCTTTTAAAGCTATTCATATTTTTCACACCTTTTCAGGCTCTTCATGTTTTTGAACACCGCTTCATGCTCCTCCTATTTTTCAGATCGTTTCATGCTCATCTAATTTTTGACACCTTTTGAAGCTCTTCATATTTTTCACATCTTTTGAAACTCTTCATATTTTTCACATGTTTTCAGGCTCTTCATCTTTTTCAACAACGTTTTATGCTCCTCCTATTTTTCAGACCGTTTCATGCTCCTCATGTATTTCACACCTTTTGAAGCTCTTCATATTTTTCCCCTCTTTTCAGGTTCTTCATGTTTTTGAACACCGCTTCATGCTCCTCTTATTTTTCAGACCGTTTGATGCTCCTCATATTTTTGACACCTTTTGAAGCTCTTCATTTTTCTCACATCTTTTCAGGCTCTTCATGTTTTTGAACACCGCTTCATGCTCCTCCTATTTTTCAGACCGTTTAATGCTCCTCATGTATTTCGCACCTTTTGAAGCTCTTAATATTTTTCACACCTTTTGAAGCTCTTCACATTTTTCACACCTTTTCAGGCTCTTCATGTTTTTGAACACCGATTCATGCTCCTCCTATTTTTCAGACCGTTTCATGCTCCTCATATGTTTGACACCTTTTGAAGCTCTTCATATATTTCACACGTTTTAAGGCTCTTCATGTTTTTCAACACCACTTCATGGTCCTCCTTTTTTGCTGACCATTTCATGCTCCTCATATTTTTGACACCTTTTGAAGCTCTTCATATTTCTCACAGCTTTTCAGGCTCTTCATGTTTTTGAACACCACTTCATGCTCCTCCTATTTTTCAGATCGTTTCTTGCTTCTCATATTTTTGACACCTTTTGAAGCTCTTCATATTTTTCACATCTTTTCAGGCTCTTCATGTATTTAACAACGCTTCACGCTCCTCCTATTTTTCAGACCGTTTCATGGTCCTCATATTTTTGACACATTTTGAAGCTGTTCATATATTTCACACCTATTCAGGCTCTTCAGGTTTTTCAACACCACTTCGAGCTCCTCGTATTTTTCAGACCGTTTCATGCTCATCTCATTTTTGACACGTTTTGAGGCTCTTCATATTTTTCACACCTTTTCAGGCTCTTCACGAATTTGAACACCGTTTCATGATACTCCTATTTTTCAGAACGTTTCATGCTCCTCATATTTTTGACACCTTTTAAAGCTATTCATATTTTTCACACCTTTTCAGGCTCTTCATGTTTTTGAACACCGCTTCATGCTTCTCCTATTTTTCAGACCGTTTCATGCTCCTCATATTTTTGACACCTTTTGATGCTCTTCATTTTTTTCACACCTTTTGAAGCTCTTCATATATTTCACACCTTTTCAGGCTCTTCAAGTTTTCAACACCACTTCATGCTCCTCCTATTTTTCAGCTCCTTTCATGCTAATCTAATTTTGACACCTATGAACCTCTTCATATTTTTCACACCTTTTCATGCGCTTCATGTTTTTGAACACCGGTTCATGCTCGTCTTATTTTTCAGAACGTTTCATGCTCCTCCTATTTTTTACACCTTTTGAAGCTCTTCATATTTGTCACACCTTTGAAATCTCTGCATTTTTTTGAACACCGCTTCATGCTCCTCCAATTTTTCAAACCGTTTCATGCTCATCTCATTTTTGACACCTTTTGAAGCTCTTCATATTTTTCACACCTTTTCAGGCTCTTCATGTTTTTGAACCCCGCTTCATGCTCCTCCAATATTTCAGATCATTTAATGCTCCTCATAATTTTGACACCTTTTGAAGCTCTTCATATATTTCACACCTTTTCAGGCTCTCCATGATTTTCAGCACCGCTTCATGCTCCTCCTATTTTTCAGACCGTTTCATGCTCCTCATGTATTTCACACCTTTTGAAGCTCTTCATGCTTTTCACACATTTTCAGTCTCTACATATTTTTCCACACCTCTTCATGCTTCTCCTATTTTTCAGACCGTTTCATGCTCCTCATGTATTTCACACCTTTTGAAGCTCTTCATATTTTTCTCACCTTTTCAGGCTCTTCATGTTTTTGATCACTGTTTCATGCTTCTCCTATTTTTCAGACCGTTTCATGCTCCTCATATTTTTGACACCTTTGGAAGCTCTTCATATTTTTCAAACCTTTTGAAGGTCTTCATATTTTTCACACCTTTTCAGGCTCTTCATGTTTTTCTACACCGTTTCCTGCTGCTTCTATTTCTCAGATCGTTTAATGCTCCTCATATTTTTCACACCTTTTGAAGCTCTTCATATTTTTCACACCTTTTCAGGCTCTTCATGTTTTTCAACACCGCTTCATGCTCCTCCTATTTTTCAGACCGTTTCATGCTCCTCATAAATTTGACACCTTTTGAAACTCTTCATATTTTTCACAACTTTTCAGTCTCTTCTTGTTTTTGAACATCGCTTCATGCTCCTCCTATTTTTCAGACCGTTTAATGCTTCTCATGTATTTCACACCTTTTGAAGCTCTTCATGCTTTTCACACATTTTCAGTCTCTACATATTTTTCCACACCTCTTCATGCTTCTCCTATTTTTCAGACCGTTTCATGCTCCTCATGTATTTCACACCTTTTGAAGCTCTTCATATTTTTCTCACCTTTTCAGGCTCTTCATGTTTTTGATCACTGTTTCATGCTTCTCCTATTTTTCAGACCGTTTCATGCTCCTCATATTTTTGACACCTTTGGAAGCTCTTCATATTTTTCAAACCTTTTGAAGCTCTTCATATTTTTCACACCTTTTAAGGCTCTTCATGTTTTTCTACACCGTTTCCTGCTGCTTCTATTTCTCAGATCGTTTCATGCTCCTCATATTTTTCACACCTTTTGAAGCTCTTCATATTTTTCACACCTTTTCAGGCTCTTCATGTTTTTCAACACCGTTTCATGCTGCTTCTCTTTTTCAGACCGTTTCATGCCCTTCATATTTTTCACACCTTTTCAGACTCTTCATGTTTTTGAACACAGCTTCATGCTCCTCCTAATTTTCATACCGTTTCATGCTCCTCATATTTTTGACACCTTTTGAAGCTCTTCATATTTTTCACATCTTTTCACGCTCTTCATGTTTTTCAACACCGTTTCATGCTCCTTCTTTTTTTCAGACCGTTTCATGCTCCTCATATATTCGACACCTTTTGAAGCTCTTCATGTAGTTCACACCTTTTCAGGCTCTTCATGTTTTTCAACACCACTTCATTCTCCTCGTATTTTTAAGACCGTTTCATGCTCCTCATATTTTTGACACCTTTAGAACCTCTTCATAATTAACACACCTTTTCAGGCTCTTCATGTTTTTCAACACCGCTTCATGCTCCTCCTATTTTCAGGCCGTTTCATGCTCCTCATATTTTTGAAACCTTTAGAAGCTCTTCATATTTTTCACACCTTTTCAGGGTCTTCATGTTTTTCAACACCGCTTCATGCTCCTGCTATTTTTCAGACCGTTTCATGCTCATCTCATTTTTGACACCTTTTGAAGCTCTTCATATTTCTCACATCTTTTGAAGCTCTTTATATTTTTCACACATTTTCAGGCTCTTCATGTTTTTCAACACCCCTTCTTGCTCCGCCTATTTTTCAGACTGTTTCATGCTCCTCATGTATTTCACACCTTTTGAAGCTCTTCATATTTTTCACACCTTTTCAAGCTCTTCATGTTTTTGATCACCGTTTCATGCTTCTCCTTTTTTTCAGACCGTTTTATGCTCCTGATATTTTTGACATCTTTTGAAGCTCTTCATATTTTTCACAACTTTTCAGGCTCTTCATGTTTTTGAACTTCGCTTCATGCTCCTCATATTTTTCAGACCGTTTCATGCACCTCATATTTTTCACACCTTTTGCAGCTCTTCATATTTTTCTGAACTTTTCAGGCTCTTAATGTTTTTGAACATCGCTTCATCTCCTCCTATTTTTCAGACCGTTTCATGCTCCTCATGTATTTCACACATTTTGAAGCTCTTCATATTTCTCACACCTTTTCAGGCTCTTCATGTTTTTGAACACCACTTCATGCTCCTTTTATTTTTCATACCGTTTCATGCTCCTCCTATTATTAACACCTTTTGAAGCTCTTCATATTTTTCACACCTTTTCAGGCTCTTAATGATTTTGAACACTGCTTCATGCTCCTCCTATTTTTCAGACCGTTTAATCCTCCTCATGCATTTCACACCTTTTGAAGCTCTTCATATTTCTCACACCTTTTCAGGCTCTTCATGTTTTTGAACACCATTTCTTGCTCCTCCTATTTTGCAGACCGTTTCCTTCTCCTCATATTTTTGACACCTTTTGATGCTCTTCATATATTTCACACCTTTTTAGGCTTTTCATTTTTTTCAACATCACTTCATGCTCCTCCTATTTTTCAGACCGTTTCATGCTCATCTCATTTTGACACCTTTTGAAGCTCCTCATATTTTTCACACCTTTTCAGGCTCTTCATGATTTTCAACACCGCTTCATGCTCCTCCTATTTTTCAGACCCTTTCATGCTCATCTCATTTTTGACACCTTTTGAAGCTCTTTATATTTTTCACACCTTTTGAGCTCGTCATATTTTATATATTATTGAAGCTCTTCATATTTTCACACGTTTTCAGACTTTTCTTGTTTTTCAACACCGCTTTATGCTCCTCCTATTTTTCACACCTTTTCATGCTCCTCATATTTTTGACACGTTTTGAGGCTTTTCATATTCTTCACACCTTTTCAGGCTCTTCATGTTTTTGAACACCGTTTCATAATCCTCCTATTGTTCAGACCGTTTCATGCTCCTCATTTTTTTGCCACCTTTGGAAGCACTTCATGTTTTTCACACCTTTTCAGACTCTTCATGTTTTTGAACACCGCTTCATGCTCCTTCTATTTTTCAGACCGTTTCATGCTCCTCATATTTTTGACACCATTTGAAGCTCTTCATATTTTTCACACCTTTTCAGGCACTTCATGTTTTTGAACACCACTTCATGCTCCTCGTATTTTTCAGACCGTTTCATGCTCCTCATATTTTTGACACCTTTTGAAGCTCTTCATTTTTCTCACACCTTTTCAGGCACTTCATGTTTTTCAACAGCGCTTCATGCTCCTTTTATTTTTCAGAGAGTTTCATGCACCTCAAGTATTTCACACCTTTTGAAGCTCTTCATATTTTTCACACTTTTTCAGGCTCTTCATGTTTTTCCACACCACTCCATGCTTCTCCTATTTTTCAGCCCGTTTCATGCTCCTCATGTATTTCACACCGTTTGAAGCTCTCCATATTTTTCACACCTTTTCAGGCTCTTCATGTTTTTCATCACCGTTTCATGCTCCTCCTATTTTTCAGACCTTTTCATACTCCTCATATTTTTGAAACCTTTTGAAGCTCTTCATATTTTTCACACCTTTTCAGGCTCTTCATGTTTTTGAACAGCACATCATGCTCCTCCTAATTTTCAGACCGTTTCATACTTCTCATATTTTTGACGCCTTTTGAAGCTCTTCATATATTTCACACCTATTCAGGCTATTCATTTTTTTCAACACCACTTCATGCTCCTCCTATTTTTCAGACCGTTTCATGCTCACCTCATTTTTGACACCTTTTGAAGCTCTTCATATTTTTCACACCTTTTGAATCTCTTCATATATTTCACACGTTTTCAGGCTCTTCATGTTTTTCAACACCGCTTCATGCTCCTCCTATTTTTCAGACCGTTTCATGCTCATCTCAATTTTGACAGCTTTTGAAGCTCTTCATATAGTTCACACCTTTTCAGGCTCTTCATGTTTTTCAACACCGTTTCATAATCCTCCTATTGTTCAGACCGTTTCATGCTCCTCATATTTTTGCCACCTTTTGAAGCACTTCATGTTTTTCACACCTTTTCAGACTCTTCATGTTTTTGAACACCGCTTCATGCTCCTTCTATTTTTCAGACCGTTTCATGCTCCTCATGTTTTTGACACCTTTTGAAGCTCTTCATATTTTTCACACCTTTTCAGGGTCTTCATGTTTTTGAACACCATTTCATGCCCCTCCTATTTTGCACATCATTTCATTCTCCTCTTATTTTTGACACCTTTTGAAACTCTTAATATATTTCACACCTTTTCTGGCTTTTCATTTTTTTCAACACCACTTCATGCTCCTCCTATTTTTCAGACCGTTTCATGCTCATCTCATTTTGACACCTTTTGAAGCTCTTCATATTTTTCACATCTTTTGAAGCTCTTCATATTTTTCACGGCTTTTCAGGTCTTCATGATTTTCAACACCGCTTCATTCTCCTCGTATTTTTCAGACCGTTTCATGCTCATCTCATTTTTGACCCCTTTTGAAGCTCTTCATATTTTTCACACCTTTTGAAGCTCTTCTTATTTTTCATATTTTTGAAGCTCTTCATATTTTCACACGTTTTCAGACTCTTCATATATTTCAACACCGCTTCATGCTTATCCTATATTTCAGACCATATCATGCTGCTCATATTTTTCACACCTTTTGAAGCTCTTCATATTTTTCACACCTTTTCAGGCTCTTCTTGTTTTTGAACACCACTTCATGCTCCTTTTATTTTTCAGAGAGTTTCATGCTCCTCATGTATTTCACACCTTTTGAAGCTCTTCATATTTTTCACACCTTTTCAGGCTCTTCATGTTTCTCCACAACACTTCATGCTTCTCCATTTTTTCAGCTCTTTCATGCTCCTCATGTATTTCACACCTTTTGAAGCTCTTCATATTTTTCACACCTTTTCAGGCTCTTCATGTTTCTCCACAACACTTCATGCTTCTCCATTTTTTCAGCTCTTTCATGCTCCTCATGTATTTCACACCTTTTGAAGCTCTTCATATTTTTCACACCTTTTCAGGCTCTTCATGTTTCTCCACAACACTTCATGCTTCTCCATTTTTTCAGCTCTTTCATGCTCCTCATGTATTTCACACCTTTTGAAGCTCTTCATATTTTTCACACCTTTTCAGGCTCTTCATGTTTTTCAACACCGTTTCCTGCTGCTTCTATTTTTCAGATCGTTTCACGCTCCTCATATTTTTCACAACTTTTGAAGCTCTTCATATTTTTCTCACATTTTCAGGCTTTTCATGTTTTTGAACACAGCTTCATGCTCCTCCTATTTTTCAGACCGTTTCATGCTCATCTCATTTTTGACACCTTTTGAAGCTCTTCATATTTTTCACACCTTTTGAAGCTCTTCATATTTTTCACACCTTTTCAGGCTCTTCATGTTTTTGAACACAGCTTCATGCTCCTCCTATTTTTCAGACTGTTTCATGCTACTCATATTTTTGACACCTTTAGAAGCTCTTCATATTTTTCACAACCTTTCAGGCTCTTCATGTTTTTCTACACCACTTCATGCTCCTCCTATTTTTCAGACCGTTTCATGCTCCTCATATTTTTGACACCTTTAGAAGCTATTCATATTTTTCACACTTTTCAGGCTCTTCATGTTTTTCAACACCACATCATGCTCCTTGTATTTTTCAGACCGTTTCATGCTCATCTCATTTTTGACACCTTTTGATGCTCTTCATATTTTTCACACCTTTTGAAGCTCTTCATATTTTTCACACCTTTTCAGGCTCTTCATGTTTTTCAACACCGCTTCATGCTCCTCCTATTTTTCAGACCGTTTCATGCTCATCTCATTTTTGACACCTTTAGAAGCTATTCATATTTTCCACACCTTTTCAGGCTCTTCATGTTTTTGAACACCGTTTCATGCTCCTACTATTTTTCAGATCGTTTCATGCTCCTCATATATTTGACACCTTTTGAAGCTCTTCATATTTTTCACACCTTTTGAGGCTCTTCATGTTTTTGAACACTGCTTCATGCTCCTCCTATTTTTCAGACCATTTCATGCTCCTCACATTTTTGACACCTTTTGAAGCTCTACATATTTTTCACACATTTTCATGCTTTCCATGTTTATCAACAACGTCTCATTCTTTTCCTATTTTTTTGACCGTTTCATGCTCCTCATATATTTGACACCTTTTGAAAGTCTTCATGTTTTTCTCACCCTTTCATGGTCTTCATATTTTTCAGCACCGTTTCATGCTCCTCCTATTTTTCAGACCGTTTCATGCTCCTCATATTTTTGACACCTTTTGAAGCTCTTCTTATTCTTCACACCTTTTCAGGCTCTACAGGATTTTTAACACCGTTTCATGCTCCTCCTATTTTTCAGACATTTGCATGCTCCTCATATTTTTGACACCTTTTGAAGCTCTTCATATTTTTCACACCTTTCATGCTCTTCATGTTTTTCACCACCGTTTCATGCTCCTCATATTTTTCAGACAGTTTCATGCTCATCTTTTTTTTGACACCTTTTGAAGCTCTTCATATATTTCACAACTTTTCATGCTCTAAATCTTTTTCACCACCGTTTCATGCTCCTCATATTTTTCACACAGTTTCATGCTCCTCTTTTTTTTGACACCTTTTGAAGCTCTTCATATTTTTCAACACCGTTTCATGCTCTTCCTATTTTTCACACCGTTTCATGCTCCTCCTATTTTTCAGACGATTTCAATGTCCTCATATATTTGACACCTTTTGAAGCTCTTCATATATTTCACACTTTTGATGCTCTTCATGATTTTCAACACCGGTTCATGCTCCTCCTATTTTTCAGACCGTTTCATGCTCCTCATATTTTTGAAACCTTTTGAAGCTCTTCATATTTTTCACACCTTTTAGGGCTCTTCAACACCGTTTCATGCTCCTCCTATTTTTGAGACCGTTTCGTGATCCTTATATTTTTGACACCTTTAGAAGCTGTTAATGTTTTTCAACACCGTTTCATGCTTTTCCTATTTTTCAGAACGTTTCATGCTCCTCCTATTTTTTCAGACCGTTTCATGCTCCTCATATTTTTCATACCTTTTGAAACTCTTTATATTTTTCACAATTTTCATGCTGTTCATGTTTTCCAACAACGTTTCATGCTCCACCTATTTTTCAGACCGTTTCAGGCTCCTCATATTTTTCACACCTTTTAAAGCTATACATATTTTTCACACCTTTTGAAGCTCTTCATATTTATCAAAACTTTCATGCTCTTCATGGTTTTGAACACCGTTTCATGCTCCTCCTATTTTTCAGACCGTTTCATGCTCCTCATATTTTTGACACCTTTTGAAGCTCTTGATATTTTTCACAACTTTTCAGGATTCATGTTTCTGAACATCTCTTCATGCTTCTCCTATTTTTCAGACCTTTTCATGCTCCTCATATTTTTGACACCTTTTGAAGCTCTTCATATTTTACACACCTGTTCATTCTCTTCATGTTTTTCAACACCGCTTCATGCTCCTCCTATTTTTCAGAACATTTCAGGCTCTTCATATACTTGACTTTTTTGAAGCTCTTCATATTTTCACACATTTTCAGGCTCTTCATAATTTTCAACAACGCTTCATGCTCCTCCTCTTTTTCAGACCGTTTCATGCTCTTCATATATTTGACACCTTTTGAAGCTCTGCATATTTTTCACACCTTTTCAGGCTCTTCATGTTTTTCAACACCGCTTCATGCTACTTTTTTTTTTTCAGACAGTTTCATGCTCCTCATATTTTTGACACCTTTTGAAGCTCTTCATATTTTTCACACCTTTTCAGGCTTTTCATATTTTGAATACCGCTTCATGCTCCTCCTATTTTTGAGACCGTTTCATGCTCCTCACATTTTTGACACCTTTTGAAGCTCTTCATATATTTGACACATTTTCAGGCTCTTCATGTTTTTCACACCTTTTCAGGCTCTTCATGTTTTTCAACACCGTTCATGCTCCACCCATTTTTCAGAACGTTTCATGCTCCTCATATGTTTGACACCTTTTGAAACACTTCATATTTTCACACGTTTTCAGGCTCTTCATGTTTGTCAACACCGCTTCAAGCTCCTCATATTTTTGACACCTTTTGAAGCTCTTCAGATTTTCACACCTTTTCAGGCTCTTCATGTTTGTCAACACCGCTTCATGCTCCTCATATTTTTGACACCTTTTGATGCTCTTCATATTTTTCACACCTTTTGAAGCTGCTCATATATTTCACACATTTATATGCTCTTCATGTTTTTCAGCACCACTTCATACTCCTCGTATTTTTCAGACCGTTTCATGCTCCTCATATTTTTGACACCTTTTGAAGCTCTTCATATTTTTCACCACTATTCAGCCTCTTCATGTTTTTCAACACCGTTTCATTGTCCTCCTATTTTTCAGACCGTTTCATGCTCCTGATATTATTGACACCTTTTGAAGCTCTACATATTTTTCACACCTTTTCAGGCTCTTCATGTTTTTGAACACAGTTTCACGCTCCTCCTGTTTTTCAGACCGTTTCATTATCCTCATATTTTTGACACTTTTTGAAGCTCTTCATATTTTTCACACCTTTTCAGGCTCTTCAAGTTTTTGAACACCGTTGATTGCTCCTCCTAATTTTCAGACCGTTTCATGCTCCTCATATTTTTGACACCCCTTGAAGCTCTTCATATTTTTCACACCTTTTCAGGCTCTTCATGTTTTTCAACACCGCTTCATGCTCCTCCTATTTTTCAGACCGTTTCATGCTCCTCACATTATTGACACCTTTTGAAGCTCATCACATATTTCACACATTTTCAGGCTCTTCATGTTTTTCAACACGGCTTCATGCTCCTCCTATTTTTCAGACCATTTCATGCTGCTCATATTTTGACACGTTTTGAAGCTCTTCACATATTTCACACCTTTTCAGGCAATTCCTGTTTTTCAACACCGCTTCATGTCCCTCCTATTTTTCAGACCGTTTCATGCTCCTCATATATTTTACACCTTTTGAAGCTCTTCATATTTTTCACACCTTTTCAGGCTCTTCATGTTTTTCAAACCACTTCATGCTCCTCCTATTTTTCAGACCGTTTCATGCTCCTCATATTTTTAACACCTTTTGAAGCTCTTCCTGTTTTTCACACCTTTTCAGGTTCTTCATGTTTTTCAGCACCGCTTCATGCTCCTCCTATTTTTCATACCATTTCATGATCTTTATATTTTTGATACCTTTTCAAACTCTTCATATTTTTCACAGCTTTTCAGGCTCATCATGTTTTGAACACTGCTTCTTGCTCCTCCTATTTTTCAGAGTGATTCATGCTCCTCATATTTTTGACACCGTTTGAAGCTCTTCATATTTTTCACACCTTTGCAGGCTCTTCATGTTTTCAACACCGTTTCATGCTCCTCATATTTTTCAGACCGTTTCATGCTCTTCATATTTTTGATACCTTTTGAAACTCTTCATAATTTTCACACCTTTGCAAGCTCTTCATGTTTTTGAACACCGCTTAATCCTCCTCCTATTTTTCAGACCGTTTCATGCTCCCATATTTTTCACACCTTTTCAAGCTTTTCATATTTTTCACACCTTTTCAGGCTCTTCAGGCTTTTCAACACCGCTTCATGCTCCTGCTACTTTTCAGTCCGTTTCATGCTCCTCTTATTTTTGACACTTTTTGAAGCTCTTCATATATTTCACACATTTTCACCCTCTTCATGTTTTTAACACCACTTTATGCTGCTCCTATGTTTCAGAACATTATCATGCTCCTCATATTTTTCACAATGTTTGAAGCTCTTGATATTTTTCACACCTTTTGAAGCTCTTCATATTTTTCACACCTCTTAAGGCTCTTCATGTTTTTGAACACCGCTTCATACTCCACCTATTTTTCAGACCGTTTCATGCTCCTCATATTTTTCACAACTTTTCAGGCTCTTCATGTTTTCAACACCGTTTCCTTCTCCTCCTATTTTTCACACCATTTCATGCTCCTCATGTTTTTCAACACTATTTCATGCTTCTCATATTTCTCACAGCTTTGCAGGCTCTTCTTGCTTTTCAACACCACTTCACGCTCCTCCTATATTTCACCGTATCAAGCTCCTCATATTTTTGACACCTTTTGAAGCTCTTCATATATTTCATACCTTTTCAGGCTCTTCATGTTTTTGAACACCGTTTCATGCTCCTCATATTTTTCACAACTTTTCAGGCTCTTCATGTTTTTGAACATCGCTTCATGCTCCTCATATTTTTCACACCTTTTGAAGTTCTTCATATTTTTCACACTTTTTCAGGCTCTTCATGTTTTTGAACACCGTTTCATGCTCCTCCTATATTTCAGACCGTTTCAAGCTCCTCATATTTTTCACACCTTTTGAAGCTCTTCATATATTTCACACCTTTTCAGGCTCTTCATGTTTTTGAACACCGCTTCATGCTCCGCCTATTTTTCAGATCGTTTCATGCTCCTCATATTTTTGACACCTTTTGAAGCTCTTCATATATTTCACACCTTTTCAGGCTCTTCGGGTTTCTCAACACCGTTTCATACTCCTCCTATTTTTCAGAACTTTTCATGCTCCTCATATTTTTCACACCTTTTGAACCTCTTCATATTTTTCACACCTCTTCAGGCTCGTCATGTTTTTAAACACGGCTTCGTACTCCTCCTATTTTTCAGACCGTTTCATGCTCCTCATATTTTTGACAACTTTTCAAGCTCTTCATATATTTCACACATTTTCAGGCACTTCATGTTTTGCAACACGGCTTCATGCTCCTCCTATTTTTCAGACCGTTTCATGCTCCTCATATTTTTGACACCTTTCTAAGTTCTTCATATTTTTCACACCTTTTCTGCCTCTTAATGTTTTTGAACACCGTTTCATGCTACTCCTCTTTTTGACACCTTTTGAAGCTCTTCGTATTTTTCACCCCTTTTCAGGCTCTTCATGTTTTTCAACAACACTTCTTGCTCCTCCTATATTCAGACCGTTTAATGCTCCTCATATTTTTGACACCTTTTGAAGCTCTTCATACATTTCACACCTTTTCAGGCTCTTCATGTTTTTCACACCTTTTCAGGCTCTTCATGTTTTTCAACACCGCTTAATGCTCCTCCTATTTTTCAGACCGTTTCATGCTCCTCGTATTTTTGACAACTTTTGAAGCTCTTCATATATTTCCCACCTTTTCAGGCTCTTCATGTTTTTCAAATCCGCTTCATGCACCTCCTGTATTTCAGACCGTTTCATGCTCCTCATATTTTTGACACCTTTTGAAGCTCTTCATATTTTTCATAGCTTTTCAGGCTCTTCATTTTTTCAACACAGTTTCATGCTCCTCCTATTTTTCAGACCGTTTCATGTTCTTCACATTTTTGATACCTTTTGAATCTCTTCATAATTTTCCCACCTTTTCAGGGTCTTCATGTTTTTGAACACCATTTCAAGCTCCTCCTCTTTTTCAGACCGTTCCATGCTCCTCATATATTTGACACCTTTTGAAGCTCTTCATATTTTTCACACATTTTCAGGTTCTTCATGTTTTTCAGAACCGCCTCATGCTCCTCCTATTTTTCAGACCGTTTCATGCCCTTCATATTTTTGATACCTTTTGAAACTCTTCATATTTTTCACACCTTTTCAGGCTCTTCATGTTTTCAACACCATTTCATGCTTGTGCTATTTTTCATAGCGTTTCATGCTCCTCATATTTTTGACACCTTTTGAAGCTCTTCATATATTTCACACCTTTTCAGGCTCTTCAAGTTTTTGAACACTGTTTCATGCTACTCCTATTTTGGACACCTTTTCAGGCTCTTCATGTGTTTGATCACCGTTTCATGCTCTTCTTAAATTTCAGACTGTTTTATGCTCCTCATATTGTTGAATCCATTTGAAACACTTCATGTTTTTCACCCCTTTTCAGACTCTTCATGTTTTTGAACACCGTTTCATGCTCCTCATATTTTTCACAACTTTTAAGGCTCTTCATGTTTTTTAACATCACTTCATGCTCCTCCTATTTTTCACAGCTTTTGAAGCTCTTCACATATTTCACACCTTTTCAAGCACTTCAAGTTTTTGAACACCGCTTCATGCTCCTCATATTTTTCACACCTTTTGAAGCTCTTCATATTTTTCACACTTTTTCAGGCTCTTCATGTTTTTGAACACCGTTTCATGCTCCTCCTATATTTCAGACCGTTTCAAGCTCCTCATATTTTTCACACCTTTTGAAGCTCTTCATATTGTTCACACCTTTTATGCTCTTCATGTGTTTCAACACCACTTCATGCTCCTCCTATATTTCAGACCGTTTCATGCTCCTCATATTTTTCACACCTTTTGAATCTCTTCATATATTTCACACCTTTTCAGGCTCTTCATATTTTTGAACACTGCTTCATGCTCCGCCTATTTTTCAGATCGTTTCATACTCCTCATATTTTTGACACCTTTTGCAGCTCTTCATATATTTCACACCTTTTCAGGCTCTTCATATTTTTGAACACCGCTTCATGCTCCTCCTAATTTTCAGATCGTTTCATGCTCCTCATATTTTTGACACCTTTTGAAGTTCTTCATATAATTCACAACTTTTCAGGCTCTTCATGTTTTTCAACACCGCTTCATGCTTCTCCTATTTTTCAGACCGTTTCATGCTCCTCATATTTTTGACACCTTTTGAAGCTCTTCAGATTTTACACACCTTTTCAGGCTCTTCATTTTTTCAACACCGCTTCATGCTCCTCCTATTTTTCAGACCGTTTCATACTCCTCAAATTTTTGACACCTTTTGAAGCTCATCATATATTTCACACCTTTTCAGGGTCTTCATGTTTTTCAACAGTGCTTCATGCTCCTCCTATTTTTCAGACCGTTTCATGCTCCTCATACATTTGACACGTTTTGAAGCTCTTCATACTTTTCACACCTTTTCAGGCTTTTCATGTTTCTGAACACCGTTTCATGCTCCTCATATTTTTGACACCTTTTGAATCTCTTCATATTTTTCACACCGTTTCATGCTCTTCATGTTTTTGAACTCCTAATCAAGCTCCTCATATTTTTGATACCTTTTGAAGCTCTTCATATTTTTCACACCTTTTCAGGCTCGTCATGTTTTTGAACACCGATTCATGCTACTCCTATTTTTGACACCTTATGAAGCTCATCATATATTTCACACATTTTCAGGCTCTTCATGTTTTTCAACACCGCTTCATGTTCCTCCTATTTTTCAAACGGTTTCATGCTCCTCATATTTTTCACACCTTTTGAAGCTCTAAATATATTTCACTTCTTTTCAGGCTCTTCGGGTTTCTCAACACCGTTTCATACTCCTCCTATTTTTCAGAACTTTTCATGCTCCTCATATTTTTCACACCTTTTGAACCTCTTCATATTTTTCACACCTCTTCAGGCTCGTCATGTTTTTAAACACGGCTTCATACTTCTCCTATTTTTCAGAACGTTTCATGCTCCTCATATTTTTGACAACTTTTCAAGCTTTTCATATATTTCACACATTTTCAGGCACTTCATGCTTTGCAACACGGCTTCATGCTCCTCCTATTTTTCAGACCGTTTCATGCTCCTCATATTTTTGACACCTTTCTAAGTTCTTCATATTTTTCACACCTTTTCTGGCTCTTCATGTTTTTGAACACCGTTTCATGCTACTCCTATTTTTGACACCTTTTGAAGCTCTTCGTATTTTTCACCCCTTTTCAGGCTCTTCATGTTTTTCAACAACACTTCATGCTCCTCCTAATTTTCAGAACGTTTAATACTCCTCATATTTTTGACACCTTTTGAAGCTCTTCATATTTTTCACACCGTTTCATGCTCCTCATATTTTTCACAACTTTTAAGGCTCTTCATGTTTTTTAACATCACTTCATGCTCCTCCTATTTTTCACAGCTTTTGAAGCTCTTCACATATTTCACACCTTTTCAAGCACTTCAAGTTTTTGAACACCGCTTCATGCTCCTCATATTTTTCACACCTTTTGAAGCTCTTCATATTTTTCACACTTTTTCAGGCTCTTCATGTTTTTGAACACCGTTTCATGCTCCTCCTATATTTCAGACCGTTTCAAGCTCCTCATATTTTTCACACCTTTTGAAGCTCTTCATATTGTTCACACCTTTTATGCTCTTCATGTGTTTCAACACCACTTCATGCTCCTCCTATATTTCAGACCGTTTCATGCTCCTCATATTTTTCACACCTTTTGAATCTCTTCATATATTTCACACCTTTTCAGGCTCTTCATATTTTTGAACACTGCTTCATGCTCCGCCTATTTTTCAGATCGTTTCATACTCCTCATATTTTTGACACCTTTTGCAGCTCTTCATATATTTCACACCTTTTCAGGCTCTTCATATTTTTGAACACCGCTTCATGCTCCTCCTAATTTTCAGATCGTTTCATGCTCCTCATATTTTTGACACCTTTTGAAGTTCTTCATATAATTCACAACTTTTCAGGCTCTTCATGTTTTTCAACACCGCTTCATGCTTCTCCTATTTTTCAGACCGTTTCATGCTCCTCATATTTTTGACACCTTTTGAAGCTCTTCAGATTTTACACACCTTTTCAGGCTCTTCATCTTTTTCAACACCGCTTCATGCTCCTCCTATTTTTCAGACCGTTTCATACTCCTCAAATTTTTGACACCTTTTGAAGCTCATCATATATTTCACACCTTTTCAGGGTCTTCATGTTTTTCAACAGTGCTTCATGCTCCTCCTATTTTTCAGACCGTTTCATGCTCCTCATACATTTGACACGTTTTGAAGCTCTTCATACTTTTCACACCTTTTCAGGCTTTTCATGTTTCTGAACACCGTTTCATGCTCCTCATATTTTTGACACCTTTTGAATCTCTTCATATTTTTCACACCGTTTCATGCTCTTCATGTTTTTGAACTCCTAATCAAGCTCCTCATATTTTTGATACCTTTTGAAGCTCTTCATATTTTTCACACCTTTTCAGGCTCGTCATGTTTTTGAACACCGATTCATGCTACTCCTATTTTTGACACCTTATGAAGCTCATCATATATTTCACACATTTTCAGGCTCTTCATGTTTTTCAACACCGCTTCATGTTCCTCCTATTTTTCAAACGGTTTCATGCTCCTCATATTTTTCACACCTTTTGAAGCTCTAAATATATTTCACTTCTTTTCAGGCTCTTCGGGTTTCTCAACACCGTTTCATACTCCTCCTATTTTTCAGAACTTTTCATGCTCCTCATATTTTTCACACCTTTTGAACCTCTTCATATTTTTCACACCTCTTCAGGCTCGTCATGTTTTTAAACACGGCTTCATACTTCTCCTATTTTTCAGAACGTTTCATGCTCCTCATATTTTTGACAACTTTTCAAGCTTTTCATATATTTCACACATTTTCAGGCACTTCATGCTTTGCAACACGGCTTCATGCTCCTCCTATTTTTCAGACCGTTTCATGCTCCTCATATTTTTGACACCTTTCTAAGTTCTTCATATTTTTCACACCTTTTCTGGCTCTTCATGTTTTTGAACACCGTTTCATGCTACTCCTATTTTTGACACCTTTTGAAGCTCTTCGTATTTTTCACCCCTTTTCAGGCTCTTCATGTTTTTCAACAACACTTCATGCTCCTCCTAATTTTCAGAACGTTTAATACTCCTCATATTTTTGACACCTTTTGAAGCTCTTCATATTTTTCACACCGTTTCATGCTCCTCATATTTTTCACAACTTTTAAGGCTCTTCATGTTTTTTAACATCACTTCATGCTCCTCCTATTTTTCACAGCTTTTGAAGCTCTTCACATATTTCACACCTTTTCAAGCACTTCAAGTTTTTGAACACCGCTTCATGCTCCTCATATTTTTCACACCTTTTGAAGCTCTTCATATTTTTCACACTTTTTCAGGCTCTTCATGTTTTTGAACACCGTTTCATGCTCCTCCTATATTTCAGACCGTTTCAAGCTCCTCATATTTTTCACACCTTTTGAAGCTCTTCATATTGTTCACACCTTTTATGCTCTTCATGTGTTTCAACACCACTTCATGCTCCTCCTATATTTCAGACCGTTTCATGCTCCTCATATTTTTCACACCTTTTGAATCTCTTCATATATTTCACACCTTTTCAGGCTCTTCATATTTTTGAACACTGCTTCATGCTCCGCCTATTTTTCAGATCGTTTCATACTCCTCATATTTTTGACACCTTTTGCAGCTCTTCATATATTTCACACCTTTTCAGGCTCTTCATATTTTTGAACACCGCTTCATGCTCCTCCTAATTTTCAGATCGTTTCATGCTCCTCATATTTTTGACACCTTTTGAAGTTCTTCATATAATTCACAACTTTTCAGGCTCTTCATGTTTTTCAACACCGCTTCATGCTTCTCCTATTTTTCAGACCGTTTCATGCTCCTCATATTTTTGACACCTTTTGAAGCTCTTCAGATTTTACACACCTTTTCAGGCTCTTCATCTTTTTCAACACCGCTTCATGCTCCTCCTATTTTTCAGACCGTTTCATACTCCTCAAATTTTTGACACCTTTTGAAGCTCATCATATATTTCACACCTTTTCAGGGTCTTCATGTTTTTCAACAGTGCTTCATGCTCCTCCTATTTTTCAGACCGTTTCATGCTCCTCATACATTTGACACGTTTTGAAGCTCTTCATACTTTTCACACCTTTTCAGGCTTTTCATGTTTCTGAACACCGTTTCATGCTCCTCATATTTTTGACACCTTTTGAATCTCTTCATATTTTTCACACCGTTTCATGCTCTTCATGTTTTTGAACTCCTAATCAAGCTCCTCATATTTTTGATACCTTTTGAAGCTCTTCATATTTTTCACACCTTTTCAGGCTCGTCATGTTTTTGAACACCGATTCATGCTACTCCTATTTTTGACACCTTATGAAGCTCATCATATATTTCACACATTTTCAGGCTCTTCATGTTTTTCAACACCGCTTCATGTTCCTCCTATTTTTCAAACGGTTTCATGCTCCTCATATTTTTCACACCTTTTGAAGCTCTAAATATATTTCACTTCTTTTCAGGCTCTTCGGGTTTCTCAACACCGTTTCATACTCCTCCTATTTTTCAGAACTTTTCATGCTCCTCATATTTTTCACACCTTTTGAACCTCTTCATATTTTTCACACCTCTTCAGGCTCGTCATGTTTTTAAACACGGCTTCGTACTCCTCCTATTTTTCAGAACGTTTCATGCTCCTCATATTTTTGACAACTTTTCAAGCTTTTCATATATTTCACACATTTTCAGGCACTTCATGCTTTGCAACACGGCTTCATGCTCCTCCTATTTTTCAGACCGTTTCATGCTCCTCATATTTTTGACACCTTTCTAAGTTCTTCATATTTTTCACACCTTTTCTGGCTCTTCATGTTTTTGAACACCGTTTCATGCTACTCCTATTTTTGACACCTTTTGAAGCTCTTCGTATTTTTCACCCCTTTTCAGGCTCTTCATGTTTTTCAACAACACTTCATGCTCCTCCTAATTTTCAGAACGTTTAATACTCCTCATATTTTTGACACCTTTTGAAGCTCTTCATATTTTTCACACCGTTTCATGCTCTTCATGTTTTTGAACTCCTAATCAAGCTCCTCATATTTTTGATACCTTTTGAAGCTCTTCATATTTTTCACACCTTTTCAGGCTCGTCATGTTTTTGAACACCGATTCATGCTACTCCTATTTTTGACACCTTATGAAGCTCATCATATATTTCACACATTTTCAGGCTCTTCATGTTTTTCAACACCGCTTCATGTTCCTCCTATTTTTCAAACGGTTTCATGCTCCTCATATTTTTCACACCTTTTGAAGCTCTAAATATATTTCACTTCTTTTCAGGCTCTTCGGGTTTCTCAACACCGTTTCATACTCCTCCTATTTTTCAGAACTTTTCATGCTCCTCATATTTTTCACACCTTTTGAACCTCTTCATATTTTTCACACCTCTTCAGGCTCGTCATTTTTTTAAACACGGCTTCGTACTCCTCCTATTTTTCAGACCGTTTCATGCTCCTCATATTTTTGACAACTTTTCAAGCTCTTCATATATTTCACACATTTTCAGGCACTTCATGTTTTGCAACACGGCTTCATGCTCCTCCTATTTTTCAGACCGTTTCATGCTCCTCATATTTTTGACACCTTTCTAAGTTCTTCATATTTTTCACACCTTTTCTGGCTCTTCATGTTTTTGAACACCGTTTCATGCTACTCCTATTTTTGACACCTTTTGAAGCTCTTCGTATTTTTCACCCCTTTTCAGGCTCTTCATGTTTTTCAACAACACTTCATGCTCCTCCTATTTTTCAGACCGTTTAATACTCCTCATATTTTTGACACCTTTTGAAGCTCTTCATATATTTCACACCTTTTCATGCTCTTCATGTTTTTCACACCTTTTCAGGCTCTTCATGTTTTTCAACACCGCTTAATGCTCCTCCTATTTTTCAGACCGTTTCATTCTCCTCGTATATTTGACAACTTTTGAAGCTCTTCATATATTTCCCACCTTTTCAGGCTCTTCATTTTTTTCGAATCCGCTTCATGCACCTCCTGTATTTCAGACCGTTTCATGCCCCTCATATTTTTGACACCTTTTGAAGCTCTTCATATTTTTCATAGCTTTTCAGGCTCTTCATGTTTTTCAACACAGCTTCATGCTCCTCCTATTTTTCAGACCGTTTCATGTTCTTCACATTTTTGATACCTTTTGAATCTCTTCATAATTTTCACACCTTTTCAGGGTCTTCATGTTTTTGAACACCATTTTAAGCTCCTCCTCTTTTTCAGACCGTTCCATGCTCCTCATATATTTGACACCTTTTGAAGCTCTTCATATTTTTCACACATTTTCAGGTTCTTCATGTTTTTCAGCACCGCTTCATGCTCCTCCTATTTTTCAGACCGTTTCATGCCCTTCATATTTTTGATACCTTTTGAAACTCTTCATATTTTTCACACCTTTTCAGGCTCTTCATGTTTTAAACACCATTTCATGCTTGTGCTATTTTTCATAGCGTTTCATGCTCCTCATATTTTTGACACCTTTTGAAGCTCTTCATATATTTCACACCTTTGCAGGCTCTTCAAGTTTTTGAACACCGTTTCATGCTACTCCTATTTTTGACACCTTTTGAAGCTCTTCATATTTTTCACACCTTTTCAGGCTCTTCATGTGTTTGATCACCGTTTCATGCTACTCCTATTTTTCAGACCGTTTCTTTCTGCTCACATTTTTGACACCTTTTGAAGCACTTCATATTTTTCACACCTTTTGCAGCACTTCATATTTCTCACAGCATTTCAGTCTTTTCATGTTTTTCAACACTACTTCTTGTTCCTCCTATTTTTCAGACTGTTTCATGCTCCTCATGTTTTTGACAGCTTTTGAAGCTCTCCTTATTTTTCACAACTTTTCAGGCTCTTCATCTTTTTCAACACCGCTTCATGATCCTCCTATTTTTCAGACCGTTTCATGCTCCTCATATTTTTCACACCTTTTGAAGCTCTTCATATTTTTCACACCTTTTCAGGCTCTTCATGTTTTTGAACACAGCTTAATCCTCCTCCTATTTTTCAGACCGTTTCATGCTCCCATATTTTTCACACCTTTTCAAGCTTTTCATATTTTTCACACCTTTTCAGTCTCTTCATGTTTTTGAACACCGTTTCATGCTCCTCATATTTTTCAGACCGTTTCAAGCTCCTCATATTTTTGACACCTTTTGAAGCTCTTCATATTTTTCACACCTTTTCAGGCTCTTCATGTTTTTCAACACCGCTTCATGCTCCTCCTATTTTTCAAACGGTTTCATGCTCCTCATATTTTTCACACCTTTTGAAGCTCTAAATATATTTCACTTCTTTTCAGGCTCTTCGGGTTTCTGAACACCGTTTCATACTCCTCCTATTTTTCAGAACTTTTCATGCTCCTCATATTTTTCACACCTTTTGAACCTCTTCATATTTTTCACACCTCTTCAGACTCGTCATGTTTTTAAACACGGCTTCGTACTCCTCCTATTTTTCAGACCGTTTCATGCTCCTCATATTTTTGACACCTTTTGAAGCTCTTCATATTTTTCACACCTTTTCAAGCTCTTCATGTTTTTCAACACCGCTTCATGCTCCTCCTATTTTTCACACCCTTTCATGCTCCTCATATTTTTGACATCTTTTGAAACTCTTCATATTTTTCACACCTTTTCAGGCTCATCATGTTTTTGAACACTGCTTCTTGCTCCTCCTATTTTTCAGACTGATTCATGCTCCTCATATTTTTGACACCTTTTGAATCTCTTCATTTATTTCACACCATTTCAGGCTCTTCATGTTTTTCAACACCGTTTAATTCTCCTCCTATTTTTCAGACCGTTTCATGCTCCTCATATATTTGACACCTTTTGAAGCTCTTCATATTTTTCACACCTTTTCAGGCTCTTCAAGTATTTCAACACCACTTCATGCTCCTCCTATTTTTCTGACCGTTTCATGCTCCTCATATTTTTGACCCCTTTTAAGCTCTTCAAATTCTTCACACCTTTTCAGGCTCTTCAAGTTTTAAACACCGTTTCATGCTACTTCTAATTTTGACACCTTTTGAAGCACTACATATTTTTCACACCTTTTCAGGCTCTTCAGGCTTTTCAACAGCGCTTCATGCTCCTCCTATTTTTCAGACCGTTTCATGCTCCTCATATTTTTCACACCTTTTGAAACTCTTCATATTTTTCACACCTTTTCAGGCTCTTCATTTTTTTGAACACTGCTTAATCCTCCTCCTATTTTTCAGACGGTTTCATGCTCCCATATTTTTCACACGTTTTCAAGCTTTTCATATTTTTCACACCTTTTCAGGCTCTTCAGGCTTTTCAACACCACTTCATGCTCCTCCTATTTTTCAGTTCGTTTCATGCTCCTCTTATTTTTGACACTTTTTAAAGCTCTTCATATATTTCACACATTTTCACCCTCTTCATGTTTTTAACACCATTTTATGCTGCTCCTATTTTTCAGAACAGTGTCATGCTCCTCATATTTTTCACAATGTTTGAAGCTCTTCATATTTTTCACACCTCTTCAGGCTCTTCATGTTTTTGAACACCGCTTCATACTCCACCTATTTTTCAGACCGTTTCATGCTCCTCATATTTTTCACAACTTTTCAGGCTCTTCATGTTTTTCAACACTGCTTCATGCTCCTCCTATTTTTCAGACCGTTTCATGCTCCTCATATTTTTCACACCTTTTGAAGCTCTTCATTTATTCACACCTTTTCAGGCTCTTCATGTTTTTCAACATCACTTCATGATCCTCGTATTTTTAAGACTGTTTCATGGTCCTCATATTTTTGACAGGTTTTGAAGCTCTTCATATTTTTCACACATTTTCAGGCTCTTCATGTTCTTCAACACCGTTTCATGCTCTTCTTAAATTTCAGACTGGTTCATGCTCCTCATATTGTTGAATCCATCTGAAACACTTCATGTTTTTCACCCCTTTTCAGACTCTTCATTTTTTTGAACACCGTTTCATGCTCCTCATATTTTTCACAACTTTTCAGGCTCTTCATGTTTTTGAACATCACTTCATGCTCCTCCTATTTTTCACAGCTTTTGAAGCTCTTCACATATTTCACACCCTTTCAAACACTTCAAGTTTTTGAACACCGCTTCATGCTCCTCATATTTTTCACACCTTTTGAAGCTCTTCATATTTTTCACACTTTTTCAGGCTCTTCATGTTTTTGAACACCGTTTCATGCTCCTCCTATATTTCAGACCGTTTCAAGCTCCTCATATTTTTCACACCTTTTGAAGCTCTTCATATTGTTCACACCTTTTATGCTCTTCATGTGTTTCAACACCACTTCATGCTCCTCCAATATTTCAGACCGTTTCATGCTCCTCATATTTTTCACACCTTTTGAATCTCTTCATATATTTCACACCTTTTCAGGCTCTTCATATTTTTGAACACTGCTTCATGCTCCGCCTATTTTTCAGATCGTTTCATGCTCCTCATATTTTTGACACCTTTTGCAGCTCTTCATATATTTCACACATTTTCAGGCTCTTCATATTTTTGAACACCGCTTCATGCTCCTCCTAATTTTCAGATCGTTTCATGCTCCTCATATTTTTGACACCTTTTGAAGTTCTTCATATAATTCACAACTTTTCAGGCTCTTCATGTTTTTCAACACCGCTTCATGCTTCTCCTATTTTTCAGACCGTTTCATGCTCCTCATATTTTTGACACCTTTTGAAGCTCTTCAGATTTTACACACCTTTTCAGGCTCTTCATCTTTTTCAACACCGCTTCATGCTCCTCCTATTTTTCAGACCGTTTCATACTCCTCAAATTTTTGACACCTTTTGAAGCTCATCATATATTTCACACCTTTTCAGGGTCTTCATGTTTTTCAACACTGCTTCATGCTCCTCCTATTTTTCAGACCGTTTCATGCTCCTCATACATTTGACACGTTTTGAAGCTCTTCATACTTTTGACACCTTTTCAGGCTTTTCATGTTTCTGAACACCGTTTCATGCTCCTCCTATTTTTCAGACCGTTTCTTGCTCCTCATATTTTTGACACCTTTTGAATCTCTTCATATTTTTCACACCGTTTCATGCTCTTCATGTTTTTGAACTCCTAATCAAGCTCCTCATATTTTTGATACCTTTTGAAGCTCTTCATATTTTTCACACCTTTTCAGGCTCGTCATGTTTTTGAACACCGATTCATGCTACTCCTAGTTTTGACACATTATGAAGCTCATCATATATTTCACACATTTTCAGGCTCTTCATGTTTTTCAACACCGCTTCATGTTCCTCCTATTTTTCAAACGGTTTCATGCTCCTCATATTTTTCACACCTTTTGAAGCTCTAAATATATTTCACTTCTTTTCAGGCTCTTCGGGTTTCTCAACACCGTTTCATACTCCTCCTATTTTTCAGAACTTTTCATGCTCCTCATATTTTTCACACCTTTTGAACCTCTTCATATTTTTCACACCTCTTCAGTCTCGTCATGTTTTTAAACACAGCTTCGTACTCCTCCTATTTTTCAGACCGTTTCATGCTCCTCATATTTTTGACAACTTTTCAAGCTTTTCATATATTTCACACATTTTCAGGCACTTCATGTTTTGCAAAACGGCTTCATGCTCCTCCTATTTTTCAGACCGTTTCATGCTCCTCATATTTTTGACACCTTTCTAAGTTCTTCATATTTTTCACACCTTTTCTGGCTCTTCATGTTTTTGAACACCGTTTCATGCTACTCCTATTTTTGACACCTTTTGAAGCTCTTCGTATTTTTCACCCCTTTTCAGGCTCTTCATGTTTTTCAACAACACTTCATGCTCCTCCTATTTTTCAGACCGTTTAATACTCCTCATATTTTTGACACCTTTTGAAGCTCTTCATATATTTCACACCTTTTCAGGCTCTTCATGTTTTTCACACCTTTTCAGGCTCTTCATGTTTTTCAACACCGCTTAATGCTCCTCCTATTTTTCAGACCGTTTCATGCTCCTCGTATATTTGACAACTTTTGAAGCTCTTCATATATTTCCCACCTTTTCAGGCTCTTCATGTTTTTCGAATCCGCTTCATGCACCTCCTGTATTTCAGACCGTTTCATGCCCCTCATATTTTTGACACCTTTTGAAGCTCTTCATATTTTTCATAGCTTTTCAGGCTCTTCATGTTTTTCAACACAGCTTCATGCTCCTCCTATTTTTCAGACCGTTTCATGTTCTTCACATTTTTGATACCTTTTGAATCTCTTCATAATTTTCACACCTTTTCAGGGTCTTCATGTTTTTGAACACCATTTCAAGCTCCTCCTCTTTTTCAGACCGTTCCATGCTCCTCATATATTTGACACCTTTTGAAGCTCTTCATATTTTTCACACATTTTCAGGTTCTTCATGTTTTTCAGCACCGCTTCATGCTCCTCCTATTTTTCAGACCGTTTCATGCCCTTCATATTTTTGATACCTTTTGAAACTCTTCATATTTTTCACACCTTTTCAGGCTCTTCATGTTTTAAACACCATTTCATGCTTGTGCTATTTTTCATAGCGTTTCATGCTCCTCATATTTTTGATACCTTTTGAAGCTCTTCATATATTTCACACCTTTTCAGCCTCTTCAAGTTTTTGAACACCGTTTCATGCTACTCCTATTTTTGACACCTTTTGAAGCTCTTCATATTTTCCCACCTTTTCAGGCTCTTCATGTGTTTGATCACCGTTTCATGCTACTCCTATTTTTCAGACCGTTTCTTTCTCCTCACATTTTTGACACCTTTTGAAGCACTTCATATTTTTCACACCTTTTGCAGCACTTCATATTTCTCACAGCATTCAGTCTTTTCATGTTTTTCAACACTACTTCATGTTCCTCCTATTTTTCAGACTGTTTCATGCTCCTCATATTTTTGACACATTTTGAAGCTCTTCTTATTTTTCACAACTTTTCAGGCTCTTCATGTTTTTCAACACCACTTCATGCTCCTCCTATATTTCAGACCGTTTCATGCTACTCATACTTTTCACACTGTTTGAAGCTCTTCATATTTTATACACCTTTTGGAGGTCTTCATATTTCTCACACGTTTTCAGGCTCTTCATATTTTTCAACACCACTTCATGCTCCTCCTATATTTCAGACCGTTTCATGCTCCTCATATTTTTCAAACCTTTTGAAGCTCTTAATATTTTTCACACCTTTTCAGGCTCTTCATGTTTTTCTACACCGCTTCATGCTCCTCCTATTTTTCAGACTGTTTCATGTTCCTCATATTTTTGACACCTTTTGAAGCTCTTCATGTTTTTCACACCTTTTCAGGCTCTTCGTGTTTTTGAACACTGCTTCATTCTCCTCCTATTTTTCAGACCATTTCATGCTCCTCATATTTTTGACGCCTTTAGAAGCTCTTTATATTTTTCACACCTTTTTAGGCTCTTCATGTTTTCAACACCACTTCATGCTCCTCCTATTTTTCAGACCGTGTCATGCTCCTCATATTTTTGACACCTTTTGAAGCTCTTAATGTATTTCACACCTTTTCAGGCTCTTCATGTTTTTCAACACCATTTCATGCTCCTCCTGTTTTTCAGGCTGTTTCATGCTCCTCATATTTTTGACACGTTTTGAAGCTGTTCATATTTTTCACACCTTTTCAGGCTCTTCATGTTGTTGAACGCGGTTTCATGCTCCTCTTATTTTTCAGACCGTTTCTTGCTCCTCACATTTTTGACACCTTTTGAAGCTCTTCATATTATTCACTCCTTTCAGGCTCTTCATATTTTCAACCCCACTTCATGCTCCTCCTATTTTTCAGACCGTTTCTTTCTCCTCACATTTTTGACACCTTTTGAAGCTCTTCATATTTTTCACACCTTTTGCAGCACTTCATATTTCTCACAGCTTTTGAGTCTTTTCATGTTTTTCAACACTACTTCATGTTCCTCCTATTTTCAGACCGTTTCATGCTCCTCATATTTTTTGCCACCTTTTGAAACTCTTCATATTTTTCACTCCTATTCAGGCTCTTCATGTTTTTGAGCACCATTTCATGCTACTCCTATTTTTGACACCTTTTGAAACTCTTCATATTTTTCACACCTTTTCTGGCTCTTCATATTTTTCAACACCGCTTCATGCTCCTCCTATTTTTCAGACCGTTTCATGCTCCTCATATTTTTTGCCACCTTTTGAAGCTCTTCATATTTTTCACTCCTATTCAGGCTCTTCATGTTTTTGAGCACCGTTTCATGCTACTCCTATTTTTGCCACCTTTTGAAGCTCTTCATATATTTCACACCTTTTCAAGCTCTTCATGTTTTTGAACACCGCTTCATGCTCCTCCTATTTTTCAGACCGTTTCATGCTCCTCATATTTTTTACACCTTTTTAAGCTCTTCATATTTTCACACCTTTTCAGTCTCTTCATGTTTTTCAACACCACTTCATGCTCCTCCTATATTTCAGACCGTTTCATGCTACTCATACTTTTCACAGCGTTTGAAGCTCTTCATATTTTATACACCTTTTGGAGGTCTTCATATTTCTCACACCTTTTCATGCTCTTCATGTTTTTCAACACCGTTTCATGCTCTTCCTATATTTCAGACCGTTTCATGCTCCTCATATTTTTCAAACCTTTTGAAGCTCTTCATATTTTTCACACCTTTTCAGGCTCTTCATGTTTTTCAACACCGCTTCATTCTCCTCCTATTTTTCAGACCGTTTCATGCTCCTCATATTTTTGACGCCTTTTGAAGCTCTTCATATTTTTCACACCTTTTCAGGCTCTTCATGTTTTTCAACACCACTTCATGCTCCTCCTATTTTTCAGACTGTTTTATGCGCCTCATATTTTTGACACGTTTGGAAGCTCTTCATATTTTTCACACTTTTTCAGTCTCGTCATGTTTTCAAAACAACTTCATGCTCCTCCTATTTTTCAAACCGTTTCATGCTCCTCATATTTTTCACACCTTTTGAAGCTCTTCATATTTTATACACTTTTGGAGGTCTTCATATTTCTCACACCTTTTCAGGCTCTTCATGTTTTTCAACACCACTTCACGCTCATCCTATTTTTCAGAAAGTTTCATGCTCCTAATATTTTTGAAACATTTTGAAGCTCTTCATATTTTCACACCTTTAGAAGCTCTTCATATTATTCACACCTTTTTAAGCTCTTCATTATTTCACACCTTTTCATGCTCTTCATGTTTTTGAACACCGCTTCATGCTCTTCCTGTTTTTGAGAACGTTTCATGCTCCTCATATTTTTGACACATTTTGAAGCTCTTCATATTTTTCACACCTTTTCAGGCTCTTCATGTTTTCCAACACCGCTTCATGTTCCTACTATTTTTCAGACCATTTCATGCTCCTCATATTTTTGACACCTTTTGAAACTCTTCATAGTTTTGACACCTTTTCAGGATCTTCATGTTTTGAACACTGCTTCATGCTCCTCGTATTTTTCAGACCGTTTCATGCTCCTCATATTTTTGACACCTTTTGAAACTCTTCATAGTTTTGACACCTTTTCAGGATCTTCATGTTTTGAACACTGCTTCATGCTCCTCGTATTTTTCAGACCTTTTCATGCTCCTCATATTTTTGACGCCTTTTGAAGCTCTTCATATTTTTCACACATTTTCAGGCTCTTCATGTTTTTCAACACCACTTCATGCTCCTCCTATTTTTCAGACTGTATCATGCTCCTCATGTTTTTGAAACGTTTGGAAGCTCTTCATATTTTTCACCCTTTTTCAGTCTCGTCATGTTTTCAAAACAACTTCATGCTGCTCCTATTTTTCAGACCGTTTCATGCTCCTCATATTTTTAACACCTTTTGAAGCTCTTCATATTTTATACACTTTTGGAGGTCTTCATATTTCTCACACCTTTTCAGGCTCTTCATGTTTTTCAACACCGTTTCATGCTCTTCCTATATTTCAGACCGTTTCATGCTCCTCATATTTTTCAAACCTTTTGAAGCTCTTCATATTTTTCACACCTTTTCAGGCTCTTCATGTTTTTCAAAACCGCTTCATTCTCCTCCTATTTTTCAGACCGTTTCATGCTCCTCATATTTTTGACGCCTTTTGAAGCTCTTCATATTTTTCACACCTTTTCAGGCTCTTCATGTTTTCCAACACCGCTTCATGTTCCTACTATTTTTCAGACCATTTCATGCTCCTCATATTTTTGACACCTTTTGAAACTCTTCATAGTTTTGACACCTTTTCAGGATCTTCATGTTTTGAACACTGCTTCATGCTCCTCGTATTTTTCAGACCGTTTCATGCTCTTCACAATTTTGACACCTTTTGAAACTCTTCATATTTTTCACACCATTTCAGGATCTTCATATTTTTGAACACCGTTTCATGTTCCTCCTATTTTTCAGACCGTTTCATGCTCCTCATGTTTTTGACGCATTTTGAAGCTCTTCATATTTTTCACACATTTTCAGGCTCTTCATGTTTTTCAACACCACTTCATGCTCCTCCTATTTTTCAGACTGTTTCATGCTCCTCATAATTTTGAAACGTTTGGAAGCTCTTCATATTTTTCACCCTTTTTCAGTCTTGTCATGTTTTCAAAACAACTTCATGCTCCTCCTATTTTTCAGACCGTTTCATGCTCCTCATATTTTTAACACCTTTTGAAGCTCTTCATATTTTATACACTTTTGGAGGTCTTCATATTTCTCACACCTTTTCAGGCTCTTCATGTTTTTCAACAGCGCTTCATGCTCCTCCTTTTTTCAGAACGTTTCATGCTCCTCATATTTTTGACACCTTTTGAAGCTCTTCATATTTTTCACACCTTTTAGGCTCTTCATATTTTTCAACACCACGTCACGCTCATCCTATTTTTCAGAAAGTTTCATGCTCCTAATATTTTTGAAACATTTTGAAGCTCTTCATATTTTCACACCTTTTGAAGCTCTTCATATTTTCACACCTTTTCAGTCTCTTCATGTTTTTCAACACCACTTCCTGCTCCACCTATATTTCAGACCGTTTCTTGCTCCTCAAATTTTTGACAACTTTTGAAGATCTTCATATTTTTCACACCTTTTCAGGCTCATCATGTTTTTCAACACTACTCATGCTCCTCCTATTTTTCTGACCGTTTCCTGCTCCACATATATTTGACACCTTTTGAAGCTCTTCTTATTTTTCACAACTTTTCAGGCTCTTCATGTTTTTCAACACCACTTCATGCTCCTCGTATATTTCAGACCGTTTCATGCTACTCATACTTTTCACACTGTTTGAAGCTCTTCATATTTTATACACCTTTTGGAGATCTTCATATTTCTCACACGTTTTCAGGCTCTTCATGTTTTTCAACACCATTTCATGCTCCTCCTGTTTTTCAGGCTGTTTCATGCTCCTCATATTTTTGACACGTTTTGAAGCTCTTCATATTTTTCACACCTTTTCAGGCTCTTCATGTTGTTGAACGCGGTTTCATGCTCCTCTTATTTTCAGACCGTTTCTTGCTCCTCACATTTTTGACACCTTTTGAAGCTCTTCATATTATTCACTCCTTTCAGGCTCTTCATATTTTCAACCCCCCTTCATGCTCCTCCTATTTTTCAGACCGTTTCTTTCTCCTCACATTTTTGACACCTTTTGACGCTCTTCATATTTTTCACACCTTTTGCAGCACTTCATATTTCTCACAGCTTTTGAGTCTTTTCATGATTTTCAACACTACTTCATGTTCCTCCTATTTTCAGACCGTTTCATGCTCCTCATATTTTTTGCCACCTTTTGAAGCTCTTCGTATTTTTCACTCCTATTCAGGCTCTTCATGTTTTTGAGGACCGTTTCATGCTACTCCTATTTTTGACACCTTTTGAAAGTCTTCATATTTTTCACACCTTTTCTGGCTCTTCATATTTTTCAACACCGCTTCATGCTCCTCCTATATTTCAGACCGTTTCATGCTACTCATACTTTTCATACTGTTTGAAGCTCTTCATATTTTATACACCTTTTGGAGGTCTTCATATTTCTCACACGTTTTCAGGCTCTTCATATTTTTCAACACCGTTTCATGCTCTTCCTATATTTCAGACCGTTTCATGCTCCTCATATTTTTCAAACCTTTTGAAGCTCTTAATATTTTTCACACCTTTTCAGGCTCTTCATGTTTTTCTACACCGCTTCATGCTCCTCCTATTTTTCAGACTGTTTCATGCTCCTCATATTTTTGACACCTTTTGAAGCTCTTCATATTTTTCACACCTTTTCAGGCTCTTCGTGTTTTTGAACACTGCTTAATGCTCCTCCTATTTTTCAGACCGTTTCCTGGTCCACATATATTTGACACCTTTTGATGCTCTTCATATTTTTCACACGTTTTCAGGCTCTTCATGTTTTTGAACACCGCTTCATGCTCCTCCTGTTTTTCTGACCGTTTCATGCTCCTCATATTTTTGACACCTTTCGAAGCTCTTCATATTTTTCACACATTTTTAAGGCCCTACATGTTTTTGATCACCACTTCATGCTCCTCCTATTTTTCAGACCGTTTCATGTTCCTCATATTTTTCACACCTTTCGAAGCTCTTCATATTTCTCACACCTTTCAGGATCTTAATGTTTTTCAACACCGTTTAATGTTCCTCCTATTTTTCAGATCGTTTCATGCTCCACATATTTTTGACACCTGTTGAAGCTCTTCATATTTTTCACACCTTTTCAGGCTCTTCATGTTTTTGAACACCGTTTCATGTTCCTCCTATTTTTCAGACCATTTCATGCTCCTCATATTTTTGACACCTTTTGAAGCTCTTCATGTTTTTCAACACCATTTCATGCTCTTCCTATATTGCAGACCGTTTCATGCTCCTCATATTTTTCAAACCTTTTGAAGCTCTTCATGTTTTTCAAAACCGTTTCATGCTCCTCCTATTTTTCAGACGGTTTCATTCTCCTCATATGTTTCAAACCTTTAGAAGCTCTTCATGTTTTTCAACACCATTTCATGCTCCTCCTATATTGCAGACCGTTTCATGCTCCTCATATTTCTCAAACCTTTTGAAGCTCTTCAGGTTTTTCAACCACACTTCATGCTCCTCCAATTTTTCAGACCTTTTCATGCTCCCCATATTTTTCGACCGTTTCATGCTTCTCATATTTTTGACACTTTTTGAAGATCTTCCTATTTTTCACACCTTTTCATGCTCTTCATGTTTTTCAACACCGTTTATTGCTCCTCTTATTTTTCAGACTGTTTCATGCTCCTCGTATTTTTGAGACCTTTCAACGCTCGTCATATTTTTCACACCTTTTCATGCTCTTCATGTTTTCCAACACCGTTTCTTGCTCCTCCTATTTTTCAAACCGTTTCATGCTCATCATATATTTCATACCGTTTCATGATCCTCCTAATTTTGACAGCTTTTGAAGATCTTCATATTTTTCACACTTTTCCACGCTCTTCATTTTTTCAACACCGTTTCGTGCTCCTCCTATTTTTCAGAACATTTCATGCTCCTCATGTTTTTGACACCTTTTAAGCTCTTCATATTTTTCACACCTTTTCATTCTCTTCATGTTTTTCAACACCATTTCAAGCTCTTCCTATTTTTCTGACCGTTTCATGCTTCTCATATGTTTGATACATTTTGAAGAACTTCATATTATTCACATCTTTTCATGTTCTTCATATTTTTCAACACCATTTCATGCTCCTCCTATTTTTCAGACTGTTTCATGCTCCTCATATTTTAGACAACTTTTGAAGCTCTTCATATTTTTCACAACTTTTCAGGCTCTTCATGTTTTTCAACACCGTTTCGTTCTCTTCCTATTTTTCAGACCGTTTCATGATTCTCATATTTTTCTTACCGTTTCATCCTCCTCCTATTTTTGACACATTTGGAAGCTCTTCATGTTTTTCAACACCGTTTCATGCTTCTCCTATTTTTCAGACCGTTTCATGCTCCTCATATTATTGACACCTTATGGAGCTCTTCATATTTTTCATATCTTTTCAGGCACTTCATGTTTTTCAATACCGTGTCATGCTCCTCATATTCTTCAGACTTTTTCGTGTTCCTCATATTTTTCAGACCGTTTCATGCTCCTCATATTTTTGACACCTTTTCAAGCTCTTCATATTTTTACAATTTTCAGGCTTTTCAATTTCTTCAACACCATTTCACGCTCCTCTTATTTTTCAGACCGTCTCATGCTCCTCATATTTTTCAGACCGTTTCATGTTCCTCATATTTTTGACACATTTTGAAGCTCTTCATGTTTTTCAACACCGATTCATGCTCCTCCTATTTTTCAGACCGTGTCATGGTCCTCATATTTTTGACATCTTTTGAAGCTCTTCATATATTTCACACCTTTTCAGGCTCTTCATGTTTTGAACACCACTTTATGCTCCTCCTATTTTTCAGACCGTGTCATGCTCCTCATATTTTTGACACATTTTGAATCTCTTCATATTTTTCACATCTTTTCAGGCTCTTCATGTTTCTCAACACCACTTCATGCTCCTGCCATTTTTCAGACTGTTTCATGCTCCTCATATTTTTAACAGCTTTTGAATCTCTTCATATTTTTCACACATTTTCACGTTCGTCATGTATTTGACAACCGTTTCCTGCACCTCCTATTTTTCAGACCGTTTCATCCTCCTCATATTTTTGACACCTTTTGAAACTCTTCATATTTTTAACATGTTTTCAGGATCTTCATGTTTTTCAATACCACTTCATGCTCCTCCCGTTTTTCAGACTGTTTCATGCTTCTCATATTTTTGACAGATTTTGAAGCTCTTCATATTTTTCACACTTTTCAGTCTCTTCATGTTTTTCAACATCGCTTCATGCTCCTCCTATTTTTCCGACCTTTTCTTGCCCCTCATATTTTTGACTCCTTTTGAAACTCTTCATATTTTTCACACCTTTTCAGGCTCTTCATATTTTTCAACACCGCTTCATGCTCCTCCCATTTTTCAGACCGTTTCATGCTCCTCATATTTTTGACACCTTTTGAAGCTCTTCATATATTTCACACCTTTTCAGGCTCTTCAAGTTTTTCAACACCGCTTCATGCTCCTCCTATTTTTCAAACCGTTTTGTGCTCCTCCTATATTTCAGACAGTTTCATGCTCCTCATTTTTTTGACACCTTTTGAAGCTCTTCAAATTTTTCACACCTTTCCGTGTCGTCATGTTTTTTTAACGACCGTTTCAAGCTCCTCCTATTTTTCAGACCATTTCATGCTTCTCATATTTTTCAGGGTCTTCATGTTTTTCAACAACGCTTCATGGTCCTCCTATTTTTCAGACTGTTTCATGCTCCTCATATTTTTGACAGCATTTGAAACTCTTCATATTTTTCACACCTTTTCAGGTTAGTCATGTTTTTAACACCGCTTCATGCTCCTCCTGATATTCAGACCGTTTCATGCTCCTCATATTTTCACACCTTTTGAAGCTCTTCATGTTTTTCACACCTTTTCAGGTTAGTCATGTTTTTGACCACCGTTTCATGCACCTCCTATTTTTCAGACTGTTTCATGCTCCTCATATTTTTGACACGTTTTGAAGCTCTTCATATTTTTCACACCTTTTCAGGCTCTTCATGTTTTTCAACACCGCTTCATGCTCCTCCTAATTTTCAGAACGTTTCATGCTCCTCATATTTTTGACACCTTTTGAAGCTCTTCATATTTTTCACACCTTTTAGGCTCTTCATATTTTTCAACACCACGTCACGCTCATCCTATTTTTCAGAAAGTTTCATGCTCCTAATATTTTTGAAACATTTTGAAGCTCTTCATATTTTCACACCTTTTGAAGCTCTTCATATTTTCACACCTTTTGAAGCTCTTCATATTATTCACACCTTTTTAAGCTCTTCATTATTTCACAACTTTTCCTGCTCTTCATGTTTTTGAACACGGCTTCATGCTCCTCCTATTTTTGAGAACGTTTCATGCTCCTCATATTTTTGACACATTTTGAAGCTCTTCATATTTTTCACACCTTTTCAGGCTCTTCATGTTTTCCAACACCGCTTCATGTTCCTACTATTTTTCAGACCGTTTCATGCTCCTCATATTTTTGACACCTTTTGAAACTCTTCATAGTTTTCACACCTTTTCAGGATTTTCATGTTTTGAACACTGCTTCATGCTCCTCCTACTTTTCAGACCATTTCATGCTCTTCATATTTTTGACACCTTTTGAAACTCTTCATATTTTTCACACCATTTCAGGCTCTTCTTATTTTTGAACACCGTTTCATGTTCCTCCTATTTTTCAGACCGTTTCATGCTCCTCATATTTTTGACACCTTTTAAGCTCTTCATATTTCTCACACCTTTTCATGCTCTTCATGTTTTTCATCACCGTTTCATGCTCCTCCTATATTTCAGACCGTTTCATGCTCCTCATATTTTTGACACATTTTGAAGCTCTTCATAATTTTCACACTTTTTCAGGCTCTTCATATTTTTCAACACCGTTTCATGCTCCTCCCATTTTTCAGACTCTCATGCTCCTCATATTTTTGACACCTTTTGAAGCTCTTCATATATTTCACACCTTTTCAGGCTCTTCATGTTTTTGAACACCGCTTAATGGTCCTCCTATTTTTTAGACCGTTTCATGCTCCTCATATTTTTGACACCATTTGAAGCTCTTCATATTTTCACACCTTTTCAGTCTCTTCATGTTTTTCAACACCACTTCCTGCTCCACCTATATTTCAGACCGTTTCTTGCTCCTCAAATTTTTGACAACTTTTGAAGATCTTCATATTTTTCACACCTTTTCAGGCTCATCATGTTTTTCAACACTACTCATGCTCCTCCTATTTTTCTGACCGTTTCCTGCTCCACATATATTTGACACCTTTTGAAGCTCTTCTTATTTTTCACAACTTTTCAGGCTCTTCATGTTTTTCAACACCACTTCATGCTCCTCGTATATTTCAGACCGTTTCATGCTACTCATACTTTTCACACTGTTTGAAGCTCTTCATATTTTATACACCTTTTGGAGATCTTCATATTTCTCACACGTTTTCAGGCTCTTCATGTTTTTCAACACCATTTCATGCTCCTCCTGTTTTTCAGGCTGTTTCATGCTCCTCATATTTTTGACACGTTTTGAAGCTCTTCATATTTTTCACACCTTTTCAGGCTCTTCATGTTGTTGAACGCGGTTTCATGCTCCTCTTATTTTCAGACCGTTTCTTGCTCCTCACATTTTTGACACCTTTTGAAGCTCTTCATATTATTCACTCCTTTCAGGCTCTTCATATTTTCAACCCCCCTTCATGCTCCTCCTATTTTTCAGACCGTTTCTTTCTCCTCACATTTTTGACACCTTTTGACGCTCTTCATATTTTTCACACCTTTTGCAGCACTTCATATTTCTCACAGCTTTTGAGTCTTTTCATGATTTTCAACACTACTTCATGTTCCTCCTATTTTCAGACCGTTTCATGCTCCTCATATTTTTTGCCACCTTTTGAAGCTCTTCATATTTTTCACTCCTATTCAGGCTCTTCATGTTTTTGAGGACCGTTTCATGCTACTCCTATTTTTGACACCTTTTGAAAGTCTTCATATTTTTCACACCTTTTCTGGCTCTTCATATTTTTCAACACCGCTTCATGCTCCTCCTATATTTCAGACCGTTTCATGCTACTCATACTTTTCATACTGTTTGAAGCTCTTCATATTTTATACACCTTTTGGAGGTCTTCATATTTCTCACACGTTTTCAGGCTCTTCATATTTTTCAACACCGTTTCATGCTCTTCCTATATTTCAGACCGTTTCATGCTCCTCATATTTTTCAAACCTTTTGAAGCTCTTAATATTTTTCACACCTTTTCAGGCTCTTCATGTTTTTCTACACCGCTTCATGCTCCTCCTATTTTTCAGACTGTTTCATGCTCCTCATATTTTTGACACCTTTTGAAGCTCTTCATATTTTTCACACCTTTTCAGGCTCTTCGTGTTTTTGAACACTGCTTAATGCTCCTCCTATTTTTCAGACCGTTTCCTGGTCCACATATATTTGACACCTTTTGAAGCTCTTCATATTTTTCACACGTTTTCAGGCTCTTCATGTTTTTGAACACCGCTTCATGCTCCTCCTGTTTTTCTGACCGTTTCATGCTCCTCATATTTTTGACACCTTTCGAAGCTCTTCATATTTTTCACACATTTTTAAGGCCCTACATGTTTTTGATCACCACTTCATGCTCCTCCTATTTTTCAGACCGTTTCATGTTCCTCATATTTTTCACACCTTTCGAAGCTCTTCATATTTCTCACACCTTTCAGGATCTTAATGTTTTTCAACACCGTTTAATGTTCCTCCTATTTTTCAGATCGTTTCATGCTCCACATATTTTTGACACCTGTTGAAGCTCTTCATATTTTTCACACCTTTTCAGGCTCTTCATGTTTTTGAACACCGTTTCATGTTCCTCCTATTTTTCAGACCATTTCATGCTCCTCATATTTTTGACACCTTTTGAAGCTCTTCATGTTTTTCAACACCATTTCATGCTCTTCCTATATTGCAGACCGTTTCATGCTCCTCATATTTTTCAAACCTTTTGAAGCTCTTCATGTTTTTCAAAACCGTTTCATGCTCCTCCTATTTTTCAGACCGTTTCATTCTCCTCATATATTTCAAACCTTTAGAAGCTCTTCATGTTTTTCAACACCATTTCATGCTCCTCCTATATTGCAGACCGTTTCATGCTCCTCATATTTCTCAAACCTTTTGAAGCTCTTCAGGTTTTTCAACCACACTTCATGCTCCTCCAATTTTTCAGACCTTTTCATGCTCCCCATATTTTTCGACCGTTTCATGCTTCTCATATTTTTGACACTTTTTGAAGATCTTCCTATTTTTCACACCTTTTCATGCTCTTCATGTTTTTCAACACCGTTTATTGCTCCTCTTATTTTTCAGACTGTTTCATGCTCCTCGTATTTTTGAGACCTTTCAACGCTCGTCATATTTTTCACACCTTTTCATGCTCTTCATGTTTTCCAACACCGTTTCTTGCTCCTCCTATTTTTCAAACCGTTTCATGCTCATCATATATTTCATACCGTTTCATGATCCTCCTAATTTTGACAGCTTTTGAAGATCTTCATATTTTTCACACTTTTCCACGCTCTTCATTTTTTCAACACCGTTTCGTGCTCCTCCTATTTTTCAGAACATTTCATGCTCCTCATGTTTTTGACACCTTTTAAGCTCTTCATATTTTTCACACCTTTTCATTCTCTTCATGTTTTTCAACACCATTTCAAGCTCTTCCTATTTTTCTGACCGTTTCATGCTTCTCATATGTTTGATACATTTTGAAGAACTTCATATTATTCACATCTTTTCATGTTCTTCATATTTTTCAACACCATTTCATGCTCCTCCTATTTTTCAGACTGTTTCATGCTCCTCATATTTTAGACAACTTTTGAAGCTCTTCATATTTTTCACAACTTTTCAGGCTCTTCATGTTTTTCAACACCGTTTCGTTCTCTTCCTATTTTTCAGACCGTTTCATGATTCTCATATTTTTCTTACCGTTTCATCCTCCTCCTATTTTTGACACATTTGGAAGCTCTTCATGTTTTTCAACACCGTTTCATGCTTCTCCTATTTTTCAGACCGTTTCATGCTCCTCATATTATTGACACCTTATGGAGCTCTTCATATTTTTCATATCTTTTCAGGCACTTCATGTTTTTCAATACCGTGTCATGCTCCTCATATTCTTCAGACTTTTTCGTGTTCCTCATATTTTTCAGACCGTTTCATGCTCCTCATATTTTTGACACCTTTTCAAGCTCTTCATATTTTTACAATTTTCAGGCTTTTCAATTTCTTCAACACCATTTCACGCTCCTCTTATTTTTCAGACCGTCTCATGCTCCTCATATTTTTCAGACCGTTTCATGTTCCTCATATTTTTGACACATTTTGAAGCTCTTCATGTTTTTCAACACCGATTCATGCTCCTCCTATTTTTCAGACCGTGTCATGGTCCTCATATTTTTGACATCTTTTGAAGCTCTTCATATATTTCACACCTTTTCAGGCTCTTCATGTTTTGAACACCACTTTATGCTCCTCCTATTTTTCAGACCGTGTCATGCTCCTCATATTTTTGACACATTTTGAATCTCTTCATATTTTTCACATCTTTTCAGGCTCTTCATGTTTCTCAACACCACTTCATGCTCCTGCCATTTTTCAGACTGTTTCATGCTCCTCATATTTTTAACAGCTTTTGAATCTCTTCATATTTTTCACACATTTTCACGTTCGTCATGTATTTGACAACCGTTTCCTGCACCTCCTATTTTTCAGACCGTTTCATCCTCCTCATATTTTTGACACCTTTTGAAACTCTTCATATTTTTAACATGTTTTCAGGATCTTCATGTTTTTCAATACCACTTCATGCTCCTCCCGTTTTTCAGACTGTTTCATGCTTCTCATATTTTTGACAGATTTTGAAGCTCTTCATATTTTTCACACTTTTCAGTCTCTTCATGTTTTTCAACATCGCTTCATGCTCCTCCTATTTTTCCGACCTTTTCTTGCCCCTCATATTTTTGACTCCTTTTGAAACTCTTCATATTTTTCACACCTTTTCAGGCTCTTCATATTTTTCAACACCGCTTCATGCTCCTCCCATTTTTCAGACCGTTTCATGCTCCTCATATTTTTGACACCTTTTGAAGCTCTTCATATATTTCACACCTTTTCAGGCTCTTCAAGTTTTTCAACACCGCTTCATGCTCCTCCTATTTTTCAAACCGTTTTGTGCTCCTCCTATATTTCAGACAGTTTCATGCTCCTCATTTTTTTGACACCTTTTGAAGCTCTTCAAATTTTTCACACCTTTCCGTGTCGTCATGTTTTTTTAACGACCGTTTCAAGCTCCTCCTATTTTTCAGACCATTTCATGCTTCTCATATTTTTCAGGGTCTTCATGTTTTTCAACAACGCTTCATGGTCCTCCTATTTTTCAGACTGTTTCATGCTCCTCATATTTTTGACAGCATTTGAAACTCTTCATATTTTTCACACCTTTTCAGGTTAGTCATGTTTTTAACACCGCTTCATGCTCCTCCTGATATTCAGACCGTTTCATGCTCCTCATATTTTCACACCTTTTGAAGCTCTTCATGTTTTTCACACCTTTTCAGGTTAGTCATGTTTTTGACCACCGTTTCATGCACCTCCTATTTTTCAGACTGTTTCATGCTCCTCATATTTTTGACACGTTTTGAAGCTCTTCATATTTTTCACACCTTTTCAGGCTCTTCATGTTTTTCAACACCGCTTCATGCTCCTCCTAATTTTCAGAACGTTTCATGCTCCTCATATTTTTGACAGCTTTTGAAACTCTTCATATTTTTCACACCTTTTCAGTCTCTTCATGTGTTTCAACACGGCTTCATGCTCCTTCTATTTTTCAGACCGTTTCATGCTCCTCATATTTTTGACACCTTTTCAGTCTCTTCATATTTTTCACAACTTTTCATGCTCTTCATGTTTATCAACATTTTTTCATGCTCCTCTAATTTTTCAGATAGTTTCGTGCTCCTCATGTTTTTCAGACCGTTTCATGCTCCTCATATTTTTGACAAATTTTGAGGCTCTTCATATTTTTCACACCTTTTCAGGCTCTTCATGTTTTTCAACACCGTTTCATGCCCCTCCTATTTTTCAGACCGTTTCATGCTCCACCTAATTTTGACACCTTTTGAAGCTCTTCATGTTTATCAACATTGTTTCATGCTCCTCATATTATTCAGACCGTTTCATGCTCCTCATATTTTTGACACCTTTTTAAGCTCTTCATGTTTTTCAACACCGTTTCATGCTCCTCCTATTTTTCAGACAGTTTCATGCTCCTCATAATTTTGACACCTTTTGAGCTTCTTTATATTTTTCACACCTTTTCATGCTCTTCATGTTTTTCAACACCGTTTCATGTTCCTCCTATTTTTCAGACCATTTCATGCTCCTCATATTTTTGACACCTTTTGAAGCTCTTCATGTTTTTCAACACCATTTCATGCTCTTCCTATATTGCAGACCGTTTCATGCTCCTCATATTTTTCAAACCTTTTGAAGCTCTTCATGTTTTTCAAAACCGTTTCATGCTCCTCCTATTTTTCAGACCGTTTCATTCTCCTCATATATTTCAAACCTTTAGAAGCTCTTCATGTTTTTCAACACCATTTCATGCTCCTCCTATATTGCAGATCGTTTCATGCTCCTCATATTTCTCAAACCTTTTGAAGCTCTTCAGGTTTTTCAACCACACTTCATGCTCCTCCAATTTTTCAGACCTTTTCATGCTCCCCATATTTTTCGACCGTTTCATGCTTCTCATATTTTTGACACTTTTTGAAGATCTTCCTATTTTTCACACCTTTTCATGCTCTTCATGTTTTTCAACACCGTTTATTGCTCCTCTTATTTTTCAGACTGTTTCATGCTCCTCGTATTTTTGACACCTTTCAACGCTCGTCATATTTTTCACACCTTTTCATGCTCTTCATGTTTTCCAACACCGTTTCTTGCTCCTCCTATTTTTCAAACCGTTTCATGCTCATCATATATTTCATACCGTTTCATGATCCTCCTAATTTTGACAGCTTTTGAAGATCTTCATATTTTTCACACTTTTCCACGCTCTTCATTTTTTCAACACCGTTTCGTGCTCCTCCTATTTTTCAGAACATTTCATGCTCCTCATGTTTTTGACACCTTTTAAGCTCTTCATATTTTTCACACCTTTTCATTCTCTTCATGTTTTTCAACACCGTTTCAAGCTCTTCCTATTTTTCTGACCGTTTCATGCTTCTCATATGTTTGATACATTTTGAAGAACTTCATATTATTCACATCTTTTCATGTTCTTCATATTTTTCAACACCATTTCATGCTCCTCCTATTTTTCAGACTGTTTCATGCTCCTCATATTTTAGACAACTTTTGAAGCTCTTCATATTTTTCACAACTTTTCAGGCTCTTCATGTTTTTCAACACCGTTTCGTTCTCTTCCTATTTTTCAGACCGTTTCATGATTCTCATATTTTTCTTACCGTTTCATCCTCCTCCTATTTTTGACATATTTGGAAGCTCTTCATGTTTTTCAACACCGTTTCATGCTTCTCCTATTTTTCAGACCGTTTCATGCTCCTCATATTATTGACACCTTATGGAGCTCTTCATATTTTTCATATCTTTTCAGGCTCTTCATGTTTTTCAATACCGTGTCATGCTCCTCATATTCTTCAGACTGTTTCGTGTTCCTCATATTTTTCAGACCGTTTCATGCTCCTCATATTTTTGACACCTTTTCAAGCTCTTCATATTTTTACAATTTTCAGGCTTTTCAATTTCTTCAACACCATTTCACGCTCCTCTTATTTTTCAGACCGTCTCATGCTCCTCATATTTTTCAGACCGTTTCATGTTCCTCATATTTTTGACACATTTTGAAGCTCTTCATGTTTTTCAACACCGATTCATGCTCCTCCTATTTTTCAGACCGTTGCATGGTCCTCATATTTTTGACATCTTTTGAAGCTCTTCATATATTTCACACCTTTTCAGGCTCTTCATGTTTTGAACACCACTTTATGCTCCTCCTATTTTTCAGACCGTGTCATGCTCCTCATATTTTTGACACATTTTGAATCTCTTCATATTTTTCACATCTTTTCAGGCTCTTCATGTTTCTCAACACCACTTCATGCTCCTGCCATTTTTCAGACTGTTTCATGCTCCTCATATTTTTAACAGCTTTTGAATCTCTTCATATTTTTCACACATTTTCACGTTCGTCATGTATTTGACAACCGTTTCCTGCACCTCCTATTTTTCAGACCGTTTCATCCTCCTCATATTTTTGACACCTTTTGAAACTCTTCATATTTTTAACATGTTTTCAGGATCTTCATGTTTTTCAATACCACTTCATGCTCCTCCCATTTTTCAGACTGTTTCATGCTTCACATATTTTTGAACAGATTTTGAAGCTCTTCATATTTTTCACACTTTTCAGTCTCTTCATGTTTTTCAACATCGCTTCATGCTCCTCCTATTTTTCCGACCTTTTCTTGCCCCTCATATTTTTGACTCCTTTTGAAACTCTTCATATTTTTCACACCTTTTCAGGCTCTTCATATTTTTCAACACCGCTTCATGCTCCTTCCATTTTTCAGACCGTTTCATGCTCCTCATATTTTTGACACCTTTTGAAGCTCTTCATATATTTCACACCTTTTCAGGCTCTTCAAGTTTTTCAACACCGCTTCATGCTCCTCCTATTTTTCAAACCGTTTTGTGCTCCTCCTATATTTCAGACAGTTTCATGCTCCTCATTTTTTTGACACCTTTTGAAGCTCTTCAAATTTTTCACACCTTTCCGTGTCGTCATGTTTTTTTAACGACCGTTTCAAGCTCCTCCTATTTTTCAGACCATTTCATGCTTCTCATATTTTTCAGGGTCTTCATGTTTTTCAACAACGCTTCATGGTCCTCCTATTTTTCAGACTGTTTCATGCTCCTCATATTTTTGACAGCATTTGAAACTCTTCATATTTTTCACACCTTTTCAGTCTCTTCATGTTTTTCAACATCGCTTCATGCTCCTTCTGTTTTTCATACCGTTCCATGCTCCTTCTATTTTTGAAACCTTTTGAAGCTGTTCATATGTTTCACAGCTTTTCAGGCTATTTATGTTTTTAACACCGCATCATGCTCCTCCTGATATTCAGACCGTTTCATGCTCCTCATATTTTCACACCTTTTGAAGCTCTTCATGTTTTTCACACCTTTTCAGGTTAGTCATGTTTTTGACCACCGTTTCATGCACCTCCTATTTTTCAGACTATTTCATGCTCCTCATATTTTTGACACGTTTTGAAGCTCTTCATATTTTTCACACCTTTTCAGGCTCTTCATGTTTTTCAACACCGCTTCATGCTCCTCCTAATTTTCAGAACGTTTCATGCTCCTCATATTTTTGACAGCTTTTGAAACTCTTCATATTTTTCACACCTTTTCAGTCTCTTCATGTGTTTCAACACGGCTTCATGCTCCTTCTATTTTTCAGACCGTTTCCTGCTCTTCATATTTTTGACACCTTTTGAAGCTCTTCATATTTTTCACACCTTCTCAGGAACTTCATGTTTTTCAACACCACTTCATGGTCCTCCCAATTTTCAGACTGTTTCATGCTCCTCATATTTTTGACACCTTTTCAGTCTCTTCATATTTTTCACAACTTTTCATGCTCTTCATGTTTATCAACATTTTTTCATGCTCCTCTAATTTTTCAGATAGTTTCGTGCTCCTCATGTTTTTCAGACCGTTTCATGCTCCTCATATTTTTGACAAATTTTGAGGCTCTTCATATTTTTCACACCTTTTCAGGCTCTTCATGTTTTTCAACACCGTTTCATGCCCCTCCTATTTTTCAGACCGTTTCATGCTCCACCTAATTTTGACACCTTTTGAAGCTCTTCATGTTTATCAACATTGTTTCATGCTCCTCATATTATTCAGACCGTTTCATGCTCCTCATATTTTTGACACCTTTTTAAGCTCTTCATGTTTTTCAACACCGTTTCATGCTCCTCCTATTTTTCAGACAGTTTCATGCTCCTCATAATTTTGACACCTTTTGAGCTTCTTTATATTTTTCACACCTTTACATGCTCTTCATGTTTTTCAACACCGTTTCATGTTCCTCCTATTTTTCAGACCATTTCATGCTCCTCATATTTTTGACACCTTTTGAAGCTCTTCATGTTTTTCAACACCATTTCATGCTCTTCCTATATTGCAGACCGTTTCATGCTCCTCATATTTTTCAAACCTTTTGAAGCTCTTCATGTTTTTCAAAACCGTTTCATGCTCCTCCTATTTTTCAGACCGTTTCATTCTCCTCATATATTTCAAACCTTTAGAAGCTCTTCATGTTTTTCAACACCATTTCATGCTCCTCCTATATTGCAGACCGTTTCATGCTCCTCATATTTCTCAAACCTTTTAAAGCTCTTCAGGTTTTTCAACCACACTTCATGCTCCTCCAATTTTTCAGACCTGTTCATGCTCCCCATATTTTTCGACCGTTTCATGCTTCTCATATTTTTGACACTTTTTGAAGATCTTCCTATTTTTCACACCTTTTCATGCTCTTCATGTTTTTCAACACCGTTTATTGCTCCTCTTATTTTTCAGACTGTTTCATGCTCCTCGTATTTTTGACACATTTCAACGCTCGTCATATTTTTCACACCTTTTCATGCTCTTCATGTTTTCCAACACCGTTTCTTGCTCCTCCTATTTTTCAAACCGTTTCATGCTCATCATATATTTCATACCGTTTCATGATCCTCCTAATTTTGACAGCTTTTGAAGATCTTCATATTTTTCACACTTTTCCACGCTCTTCATTTTTTCAACACCGTTTCGTGCTCCTCCTATTTTTCAGAACATTTCATGCTCCTCATGTTTTTGACACCTTTTAAGCTCTTCATATTTTTCACACCTTTTCATTCTCTTCATGTTTTTCAACACTGTTTCAAGCTCTTCCTATTTTTCTGACCGTTTCATGCTTCTCATATGTTTGATACATTTTGAAGAACTTCATATTATTCACATCTTTTCATGTTCTTCATATTTTTCAACACCATTTCATGCTCCTCCTATTTTTCAGACTGTTTCATGCTCCTCATATTTTAGACAACTTTTGAAGCTCTTCATATTTTTCACAACTTTTCAGGCTCTTCATGTTTTTCAACACCATTTCGTTCTCTTCCTATTTTTCAGACCGTTTCATGATTCTCATATTTTTCTTACCGTTTCATCCTCCTCCTATTTTTGACACATTTGGAAGCTCTTCATGTTTTTCAACACCGTTTCATGCTTCTCCTATTTTTCAGACCGTTTCATGCTCCTCATATTATTGACACCTTATGGAGCTCTTCATATTTTTCATATCTTTTCAGGCTCTTCATGTTTTTCAATACCGTGTCATGCTCCTCATATTCTTCAGACTGTTTCGTGTTCCTCATATTTTTCAGACCGTTTCATGCTCCTCATATTTTTGACACCTTTTCAAGCTCTTCATATTTTTACAATTTTCAGGCTTTTCAATTTCTTCAACACCATTTCACGCTCCTCTTATTTTTCAGACCGTCTCATGCTCCTCATATTTTTCAGACCGTTTCATGTTCCTCATATTTTTGACACATTTTGAAGCTCTTCATGTTTTTCAACACCGATTCATGCTCCTCCTATTTTTCAGACCGTGTCATGGTCCTCATATTTTTGACATCTTTTGAAGCTCTTCATATATTTCACACCTTTTCAGGCTCTTCATGTTTTGAACACCACTTTATGCTCCTCCTATTTTTCAGACCGTGTCATGCTCCTCATATTTTTGACACATTTTGAATCTCTTCATATTTTTCACATCTTTTCAGGCTCTTCATGTTTCTCAACACCACTTCATGCTCCTGCCATTCTTCAGACTGTTTCATGCTCCTCATATTTTTAACAGCTTTTGAATCTCTTCATATTTTTCACACATTTTCACGTTCGTCATGTATTTGACAACCGTTTCCTGCACCTCCTATTTTTCAGACCGTTTCATCCTCCTCATATTTTTGACACCTTTTGAAACTCTTCATATTTTTCAGACCTTTTCATGCTCTTCATGTTTACGAACACCGTTTCATGCTCCTCCTCTTTTTCAGACCGTTTCATGCTCCTCATACTTTGACACGTTTTGAACCTCTTCATATTTTTCACACCTTTTCAGGCTCTTCATGTTTACGAACACCGTTTCATGCTCCTCCTATTTTTCAGACCGTATCATGCTCCTCATAGTTTTGACACCTTTTGAAACTCTTCATATATTTCACACCTTTTCAGGCTCTTCATGTTTTTCAACACTACTTCATGCTCCTCCTATATTTTAGACCGTTTCATGCTCCTCATAGTTTTGACATCTTTTGAAGCTCTTCATATTTTTCAGACCTTTTCATGCTCTTCATGTTTTTGAACAACTTTTCAAGGTCCTCAAATTTTTAACACCTTTTGAAGCTCTTCATATTTTTCACACCTTTTCAGGCTCTTCATGTTTTTTAACACCCTTTCATGCTCCTCATATTTTTGACACCTTTTGAAGCTTGTCGTATTTTTCACACCTTTTCATCCTCTTCATGTTTTTCAACACCGTTTCATGCTCCTCCTATTTTCAGACTGTTTCATGCTCCTCCTATTTTTCACACCTATTCAAGCTCTTCATATATTTCACACCTTTTCAAGCCCTTCATGTTTTTGAACACCGCTTCATGCTCCTTCTATTTTTCACACCTTTTGAAGCTCTTCATATATTTCACACCTTTTCAAGCACTTCATGTTTTTGAACACCGCTTCAAGTTCCTCATATTCTTCACACCTTTTGAAGCTCATCATATTTTTCACTCCTTTTCCTGTTCTTCATGTTTTTCAATACCGTTTCATGCTCCTCCAATTTTTCAGACCATTTCATTCTCCTCATATTTTTGACACCTTTTGAAGCTCTTCATATCTTTCACACCATGTCAGGCTCTTCATATTTTTGAACACCGTTTCATGCTCCTCCTATTTTTCAGACCGTTTCATGCAACTCATATTTTTGACACCTTTTGAAGCTCTTCATATTTTTCACACCATTTCAGGCTCTTCATGTTTTTGAACACCATTTCATGCTCCTCCTATTTTTCAGACCGTTCCATGCTCCTCATATTTTCACACCTTTTGAAGCTCTTCATATTTTTCACACCTTTTCAGGCTCTTCATGTTTTTTAACACCGCTTCAAGATCCTCCTATTTTTCAGACCGTTTCATGCTCCTCATATTTTTGAAACCTTTTGAAGATCTTCATATTTTACACACCTTTTCAGGCTCTTCATCTTTTTCAACACCACTTCATGCTCCTTCTATATTTCAGACCGTTTCATGCTCCTCATACTTTTGACACGTTTTGAACCTCTTCATTTTTTTCACACCTTTTCAGGCTCTTTATGTTTCTGAACACCGTTTCATGCTCCTCATATTTTTCAGACCGTTTCATGTTCCTCATATTTTTGACACATTTTGAAGCTCTTCATGTTTTTCAACACCGATTCATGCTCCTCCTATTTTTCAGACCGTGTCATGGTCCTCATATTTTTGACATCTTTTGAAGCTCTTCATATATTTCACACCTTTTCAGGCTCTTCATGTTTTGAACACCACTTTATGCTCCTCCTATTTTTCAGACCGTGTCATGCTCCTCATATTTTTGACACATTTTGAATCTCTTCATATTTTTCACATCTTTTCAGGCTCTTCATGTTTCTCAACACCACTTCATGCTCCTGCCATTTTTCAGACTGTTTCGTGGTCCTCATATTTTTAACAGCTTTTGAATCTCTTCATATTTTTCACACATTTTCACGTTCGTCATGTATTTTACAACCGTTTCCTGCACCTCCTATTTTTCAGACAGTTTCATCCTCCTCATATTTTTGACACCTTTTGAAACTCTTCATATTTTTAACATGTTTTCAGGATCTTCATGTTTTTCAATACCACTTCATGCTCCTCCCATTTTTCAGACTGTTTCATGCTTCTCATATTTTTGACAGATTTTGAAGCTCTTCATATTTTTCACACTTTTCAGTCTCTTCATGTTTTTCAACATCGCTTCATGCTCCTCCTATTTTTCCGACCTTTTCTTGCCCCTCATATTTTTGACTCCTTTTGAAACTCTTCATATTTTTCACACCTTTTCAGGCTCTTCATATTTTTCAACACCGCTTCATGCTCCTCCCATTTTTCAGACCGTTTCATGCTCCTCATATTTTTGACACCTTTTGAAGCTCTTCATATATTTCACACCTTTTCAGGCTCTTCAAGTTTTTCAACACCGCTTCATGCTCCTCCTATTTTTCAAACCGTTTTGTGCTCCTCCTATATTTCAGACAGTTTCATGCTCCTCATTTTTTTGACACCTTTTGAAGCTCTTCAAATTTTTCACACCTTTCCGTGTCGTCATGTTTTTTTAACGACCGTTTCAAGCTCCTCCTATTTTTCAGACCATTTCATGCTTCTCATATTTTTCAGGGTCTTCATGTTTTTCAACAACGCTTCATGGTCCTCCTATTTTTCAGACTGTTTCATGCTCCTCATGTTTTTGACAGCATTTGAAACTCTTCATATTTTTCACACCTTTTCAGTCTCTTCATGTTTTTCAACATCGCTTCATGCTCCTTCTGTTTTTCATACCGTTCCATGCTCCTTCTATTTTTGAAAGCTTTTGAAGCTGTTCATATGTTTCACAGCTTTTCAGGCTATTCATGTTTTTAACACCGCTTCATGCTCCTCCTGATATTCAGACCGTTTCATGCTCCTCATATTTTCACACCTTTTGAAGCTCTTCATGTTTTTCACACCTTTTCAGGTTAGTCATGTTTTTGACCACCGTTTCATGCACCTCCTATTTTTCAGACTGTTTCATGCTCCTCATATTTTTGACACGTTTTGAAGCTCTTCATATTTTTCACACCTTTTCAGGCTCTTCATGTTTTTCAACACCGCTTCATGCTCCTCCCATTTTTCAGACCGTTTCATGCTCCTCATATTTTTGACACCTTTTGAAGCTCTTCATATATTTCACACCTTTTCAGGCTCTTCAAGTTTTTCAACACCGCTTCATGCTCCTCCTATTTTTCAAACCGTTTTGTGCTCCTCCTATATTTCAGACAGTTTCATGCTCCTCATTTTTTTGACACCTTTTGAAGCTCTTCAAATTTTTCACACCTTTCCGTGTCGTCATGTTTTTTTAACGACCGTTTCAAGCTCCTCCTATTTTTCAGACCATTTCATGCTTCTCATATTTTTCAGGGTCTTCATGTTTTTCAACAACGCTTCATGCTCCTCCTATTTTTCAGACTGTTTCATGCTCCTCATATTTTTGACAGCATTTGAAACTCTTCATATTTTTCACACCTTTTCAGTCTCTTCATGTTTTTCAACATCGCTTCATGCTCCTTCTGTTTTTCATACCGTTCCATGCTCCTTCTATTTTTGAAACCTTTTGAAGCTGTTCATATGGTTCACAGCTTTTCAGGCTATTCATGTTTTTAACACCGCTTCATGCTCCTCCTGATATTCAGACCGTTTCATGCTCCTCATATTTTCACACCTTTTGAAGCTCTTCATGTTTTTCACACCTTTTCACGTTAGTCATGTTTTTGACCACCGTTTCATGCACCTCCTATTTTTCAGACTGTTTCATGCTCCTCATATTTTTGACACGTTTTGAAGCTCTTCATATTTTTCACACCTTTTCAGGCTCTTCATGTTTTTCAACACCGCTTCATGCTCCTCCTAATTTTCAGAACGTTTCATGCTCCTCATATTTTTGACAGCTTTTGAAACTCTTCATATTTTTCACACCTTTTCAGTCTCTTCATGTGTTTCAACACGGCTTCATGCTCCTTCTATTTTTCAGACCGTTTCCTGCTCTTCATATTTTTGACACCTTTTGAAGCTCTTCATATTTTTCACAACTTCTCAGGAACTTCATGTTTTTCAACACCACTTCATGGTCCTCCCAATTTTCAGACTGTTTCATGCTCCTCATATTTTTGACACCTTTTCAGTCTCTTCATATTTTTCACAACTTTTCATGCTCTTCATGTTTTCAACACCGTTTCATGCTCCTCCTATTTTCAGACTGTTTCATGCTCCTCATATTTTTGAAACCTTTTGAAGCTCTTCAAATATTTCACACCTCTTCAGGTTCTTCATGTTTTTAAACAACGCTTCATGCTCCTCCTATTTTTCACACCTATTGAAGCTCTTCATATGTTTCACACCTTTTCAAGCTCTTCATGTTTTTGAACACTGCTTCATGCTCCTCCTATGTTTCAAACCTTTTGAAGCTCTTCATATATTTCACACTTTTTCAAGCTCTTAAAGTTTTTGAACACCGCTTCAGGTTCCTCATATTCTTCACACCTTTTGAAGCTCATCATATTTTTCACTCCTTTTCCTGTTCTTCATGTTTTTCAATACCGTTTCATGTTCCTCCTATTTTTCAGACCATTTCATGATCCTCATATTTTTGACACCTTTTGAAGCTCTTCATATATTTCACTCCTTTTCAGCCTCTTCATGTTTTTGAACACCGCTTCATGCTCCTCATGGTTTTCAGATCATTTAATGCTCCTCATATTTTTGACACATTTTGAAGCTCTTCATATTTTTCACACCTTTTCAGGCTCTTCATCTTTTTCAACACCGCTTCATGGTCCTCCTATTTTTCAGACCGTTTCATGCTCCTCAAATTTTTGACGCCTTTTGAAGCTCTTCATATATTTCACACCTTTTCATGGTCTTCATTTTTTCAACACTGCTTCATGCTCCTCCTATTTTTCAGACCGTTTTATGCTCCTCATACTTTGACACGTTTTGAACCTCTTCATATTTTTCACACCTTTTCAGGCTCTTCATGTTTACGAACACCGTTTCATGCTCCTCCTATTTTTCAGACCGTATCATGCTCCTCATAGTTTTGACACCTTTTGAAACTCTTCATATATTTCACACCTTTTCAGGCTCTTCATGTTTTTCAACACCGCTTCATGCTCCTCCTATATTTTAGACCGTTTCATGCTCCTCATAGTTTTGACATCTTTTGAAGCTCTTCATATTTTTCAGACCTTTTCATGCTCTTCATGTTTTTGAACAACTTTTCAAGGTCCTCATATTTTTGACACCTTTTGAAGCTCTTCATATTTTTCACACCTTTTCAGGCTCTTCATGTTTTTTAACACCCTTTCATGCTCCTCATATTTTTGACACCTTTTGAAGCTTGTAATATTTTTCACACCTTTTCATCCTCTTCATGATTTTCAACACCGTTTCATGCTCCTCCTATTTTCAGACTGTTTCATGCTCCTCCTATTTTTCACACCTATTCAAGCTCTTCATATATTTCACACCTTTTCAAGCCCTTCATGTTTTTGAACACCGCTTCATGCTCCTTCTATTTTTCACACCTTTTGAAGCTCTTCATATATTTCACACCTTTTCAAGCTCTTCATGTTTTTGAACACCGCTTCAAGTTCCTCATATTCTTCACACCTTTTGAAGCTCATCATATTTTTCACTCCTTTTCCTGTTCTTCATGTTTTTCAATACCGTTTCATGCTCCTCCAATTTTTCAGACCATTTCATTCTCATCATATTTTTGACACCTTTTGAAGCTCTTCATATCTCTCACACCATGTCAGGCTCTTCATATTTTTGAACACCGTTTCATGCTCCTCCTATTTTTCAGACCGTTTCATGCAACTCATATTTTTGACACTTTTTGAAGCTCTTCATATTTTTCACACCTTTTCAGGCTCTTCATGTTTTTGAACACCGTTTCATGCTCCTCCTATTTTTCAGACCGTTCCATGCTCCTCATATTTTCACACCTTTTGAAGCTCTTCATATTTTTCACACCTTTTCAGGCTCTTCATGTTTTTTAACACCGCTTCAAGATCCTCCTATTTTTCAGACCGTTTCATGCTCCTCATATTTTTGAAACCTTTTGAAGATCTTCATATTTTACACACCTTTTCAGGCTCTTCATCTTTTTCAACACCACTTCATGCTCCTTCTATATTTCAGACCGAGTCATGCTCCTCATACTTTTGACACGTTTTGAACCTCTTCATTTATTTCACACCTTTTCAGGCTCTTTATGTTTCTGAACACCGCTTCATGCTCCTCATATTTTTCAGACCGTTTCATGTTCCTCATGTTTTTGACACCTTTTGAAGATCTTAATATTTTTCAAGCTTTTTCATGCTCTTCATGTTATTCAACACCTTCTCATGCTCTTCATGCTTTTCAACACCACTTCCTGCTCTTCCTAATTTTCAGACCGTTTCATTCTCCTCCTATTTTTCAGACCGTTTCATGCTCCGCATATTTTTCACACCTTTTGAAGATCTTCAAATTTTTCACACCTTTTTAGACGCTTCATGTTTTTCAACACTGCTTCATGCTCCTCCTGTTTTTCAGACCGTTTCATGCTCCTCATATTTTTGACATCTTTTGAAGCTCTTCGTATTTTTCACACCTTTTCAGGCTCTTCATGATTTCAACACAGTTTCATGCTCCTCCTATTTTTCAGACAGTTTCATGCTCCTCATATTTTTGAAACCTTTTGAAGCCCGTCATATTTTTTACACATTTTCATGCTCTTCATGTTTCTCAACACTTTTTCATGCTCCTCCTATTTTTCATACAGTTTCATGCTCCTCATATTTTTGACACGTTTTGAAACTCTTCATATTTTTCAAACCTTTTCATGCACTTCATGTTTTTCAACAACGTTTCATGCTCGTCTTATATTTCAGACCGTTTCATGCTTCTCATATTTTTCAGACCGTTTCATGCTCCTCATATTTTTGACACCTTTTGAAACTCTTCATGTTTTTTCACACCGTTTCATGTTCCTCTTACTTTCAGACCGTTTCATGCTTCTCCTATTTTTGAAAGCTTTTGAAGCTCTTCATATTTTTCACACCTTTTCATGATCTTCATGTATTTTCAACACCGTTTCATGCTCCTCATATTTTTCAGACCATTTCATGCTTCTCATATTTTTGACACCTTTTGAAGATCTTCATATTTTTCACACCATTTCATGCTTGTCATGTTTTTCATCAAAGTTTCACACTCCTCATATTTTGACACCCTTTGATGGTCTCCATGTTTTTCACATCTTTTCATGCACTTCATGATTTTCAACACCGTTTCATTCTCCTCCTATTTTTCAGACCGTTTCATGCTCTGCATATTTTTCACACCTTTTGAAGATCTTCAAATTTTTCACACATTTTTAGACGCTTCATGTTTTTCAACTTCGCTTCATGCTCCTCCTGTTTTTCAGACCGTTTCATGCTCCTCATATTTTTGACACCTTTTGAAGCTCTTCGTATTTTTCACACCTTTTCAGGCTCTTCATGATTTCAACACAGTTTCATGCTCCTCCTATTTTTCAGACCGTTTCATGCTCCTCATATTTTTGAAACCTTTTGAAGCCCGTCATATTTTTCACACCTTTTCATGCTCTTCATGTTTTCCAACACCATTTCATGCTCCTCCTATTTTTCAGATTGTTTCATGCTTCTCATATTTTTGACACATTTTTTTATCTCTTCATTTTTTTCACACCTTTACAGGCACTTCATGTTTTTCAACACTGTTTCATGCTCCTCCTATTTTTCAGACTGTTTCATGCTCCTCGTATTTTTCAGGCCGTTTCATGCTCGTCATAATTTTGAAACCTTTTGAAGCCCTTCATATTTTTCACACCTTTTCATGCTCTTCATGTTTTTCAACACAACTTCATGCTCCTCCTATATTTCAGATTGTTTCATGCTTCTCATATTTTTGACACCTTTTGTAGCTCTTCATATTTTTCACACCTTGTCAGGCTCTTCATGTTTTTCAACATCGTTTCATGTTCCTCGTATTTTTCAGACCATTTCATGCTCCTCATATTTTTCAGGCCGTTTCATGCTCATCATAATTTTGAAACCTTTTGAAGCCCTTCATATTTTTCACACCTTTTCAGGCTCTTCACGTGTTTCAACAACGTTTTATGCTCCTCCTATTTTTCAGACCGTTTCATGCTCCTCATATTTTTGACACCTTTTGAAGCTCTTCATATATTTCACACCTTTTCAGGCTCTTCATGTTTTTCAACACCGCTTCATGCTCCTCCTGTTTTTCATACCGTTTCATGCTCCTCATAATTTTGACACTTTTTGAAGCTCTTTATATTTTTCACACCTTTTCATACTCTTCATGTTTTCAACACCGCTTCATGCTCCTCATATTTTTCAGACCGTTTCGTTCGCGTCATATTTTTGACACATTTTGAAGCTCTTCATATTTTTCTCACATTTTCAGGCTCTTCATGCTTTTCAAGAACACTTCATGCTCCTCTTTTTTTTGAGACCGTTTCATGCTCCTCGTGTTTTTGACACCATTTGCAGCTCTTCATATTTTTCACAACTTTTCAGGCTGTTCATGTTTTTTAACTCCGTTTCATGATCCTCCTATTTTTCACACCATTTCATGCTCCTCCTATTTTTGACACCTTTTGAAGGTCTTCATATTTTTTACACCTTTTCATGCTCTTCATGTTTTCAACACCATTTCATGCTCCTCCTTTTTGTCAGACTGTTTCATGCTCCTCATATTTTTGACACATTTTGAACCTCTTCATAATCTCACATCTTTTCAGGCTCTTCATAATTTTCATAACCGTTTCATGCTCCTCCTATTTTGCAGACAGTTTCATGCTCCTAATATTTTTGACACGTTTTGAAGCTATTCATATTTTTCACACCTTTTCAGGCTCTTCATATTTTTGAACACCGCTTCATGCTCCTCCTATTTTTCAGACCGTTTCATGCTCCTCATATTTTTCACACCTTTTGAAGCTCTTCATATTTTTCACACGATTTCAGGCTCTTCATGTTTTTGAACACCATTTCATGCTCCTCCTATTTTGCAGACTTTTTCATTCTCCTCATATTTTTGACACCTTTTGAAGCTCTACATATTTTTCACACCTTTTGAAGCTGTTCATATTTTTCACATCTTTTGAAGCTCTTCATATTTTTCACATTTTTTGAAGCTCTTCATATTTTTCACACCTTTTCAGGCTCTTCATGTTTTTCAACACCGCTTCATGCTCCTCCTATTTTTCAGACCGTTTCATGCTCCTCATATTTCTGACACCTTTTGAAGCTCTTCATATTTTTCACACCTTTTCAGGCTCTTCATGTTTTTGAACACCGCTTCATGCTCCTCTATTTTTCAGACCGTTTCATGCTCCTCATATTTTTGACACCTTTTGAAGCTTTTCATATTTTTCACACCTTTTCAGGCTCTTCAAGTTTCTCAACACCACTTCATGCTCCTCCTTTTTTGCAGACCGTTTCATGCTCCTCATATTTTTGACACCTATTGATGCTCTTAATATTTTTCACACCTTTTCAGGCTCTTCATTTTTTCAACACCACTTCATGCTCCTCCTATTTTTCAGACCGTTTCATGCTCATCTCATTTTTGACACCTTTTGAAGCTTTTCATATTTTTCACACCTTTTCAGGCTCTTCAAGTTTATCAACACCACTTCATGCTCCTCCTTTTTTGCAGACCGTTTCATGCTCCTCATATTACTGACACCTTTTGAAGCTCTTTATATTTGTCACTTCTTTTCAGGCTCTTAACGTTTTTCAACACCACTTCATGCTCCTCCTATTTTTCAGACCGTTTCATGCTCATCTCATTTTTGACACCTTTTGAACCTCTTCATATTTTTCACACCTTTTGAAGCTCTTCATATTATTCACAACTTTTCAGGCTCTTCATGATTTTCAACACCGCTTCATGCTCCTCTTATTTTTCACACTGTTTCATGCTCTTCTCATTTTTTACACCTTTTGAAGTTCTTCATATTTTTCACAGCTTTTGAAGCTCTTCATATTATTCACACATATTCAGGCTCTTCATGTTTTTGAACACTGCTTCATTCTCCTCCTATTTTTCAGAACGTTTCATGCTCCTCATATATGTGAAACATTTTGAAGCTCCTCCTATTTTTCACACCTTTTCAGACTGTTCATGATTTTCAACACTGTTTCCTGCTGCTCCTATTTTTGAGACCGTTTCTTACTCCTCCTATTTTTCAGACCATTTCATGCTCCTCATATTTTTGACACCTTTTGAAGCTCTTCATATTTTTCAAACATTTTCAGGCTCTTCAAGTTTTTAAACAACGTTTCATGCTCCTCCTATTTTTCAGACCGTTTCTTGCTCCTCATATTTTTTACACCTTTTGAAGCTCTTCATATTTTTCACTCCTTTTCAGCTTTTCCATGGTTTTGAACACCGCTTCATGCTCCTCCTATTTTTCAGACTGTTTCATGCTCTTCATATATGTGACACCTTTTGAAGCTCTTCATATTTTTCTCTCCTTTTCATGCTCTTCATGTTTTTGAACACCGCTTCATGCTCCTCCTATTTTTCAGACCGTTTCATGCTCCTCATGTATTTCACAGCTTTTGAAGCTCTTCATATTTTTCACGCATTTTCAGGCTATTCATGTTTTTGAACACCGTTTCATGTCGCTCCTATTTTTTAGACCGTTTCATGCTCCTCATAATTTTGACACCTTTTGAAGCTCTTCATATTTTTCACACCTTTTCAGGCTCTTCATGTTTTGAACACCGTTTCATGCTCCTCTTTTTTTTCAAACCTTATCATGCTCCTCATATTTTTGATACCTTTTGAAGCTCTTCATATTTTTCACAGCTTTTCAGGCTATCCATGTTTTGAACACCACTTCATGCTCCTCCTATTTTTCAGACCATTTCACGTTCCTCATATTTTTCACACCTTTTGAAGCTCTTCATATTTTTCACACCTTTTCAGGCTCTTCATGTCTTTGAACACCGCTTCATTCTCCTCCTATTTTTCAGACCGTTTCATGCTCCTCATATTTTTCACACCTTTTGAAGCTCTTCATATTTCTCACACCTTTTCAGGCTCTTCATGTTTTTGAACACCGCTTCATGCTCCTCCTATTTTTAGGACATTTTCATGCTCCTCATATTTTTGACACCTATTGAAGCTCCTCCTATTTTTCATACCTTTTCAGGATCTTCATGTTTTTAAACACCGTTTCATGCTCCTCCTATTTTTCAGACCGTTTCATGCTCCTCCGATATTTCAGACCGTTTCATGCTCGTCATATATTTGACACCTTTTGAAGCTCTTCATATTATTCACAAATGTTCAGGCTCTTCATGTTTTTCAAAAACACTTCATGCTCCTCCTATTTTTCAGACCGTTTCATGCCTCTCATATTTTTGACACATTTTGAATCTCTTCATATTTTTCACACCTTTTCAGGCTCTTCATGTTTTTCAACACCGCTTCATGCTCCTCCTAATTTTCAGACCGTTTCATGCTCCTCCTATTTTTCAGACCGTTTCCTGCTCCTCCTATTTTTCAGACCGTTTCATGCTCCTTATGTTTTTGACACCTTTTGAAAATCTTAATATTTTTCACACCTTTTCATGCTCTTCATGATTTTCAACACCATTTCATGCTCCTCCTATATTTCAGATTGTTTCATGCTTCTCATATTTTTGACACTTTTTGTAGCTCTTCATATTTTTCACACCTTGTCAGGCTCTTGATGTTTTTCAACACCGTTTCATGTTCCTCGTATTTTTCAGTCCATTTCATGCTCCTCATATTTTTCAGGCCGTTTCATGCTCGTCATAATTTTGAAACCTTTTGAAGCCCTTCATATTTTTCACACCTTTTCAGGCTCTTCATGTGTTTCAACAACGTTTTATGCTCCTCCTATTTTTCAGACCGTTTCATGCTCCTCATATTTTTGACACCTTTTGAAGCTCTTCATATATTTCACACCTTTTCAGGCTCTTCATGTTTTTCAACACCGCTTCATGCTCCTCCTGTTTTTCATACCGTTTCATGCTCCTCATAATTTTGACACTTTTTGAAGCTCTTTATATTTTTCACACCTTTTCATACTCTTCATGTTTTTCACCACCGTTTCATGCTCCTCATATTTTTCAGACCGTTTCATTCGCGTCATATTTTTGACACATTTTGAAGCTCTTCATATTTTTCTCACATTTTCAGGCTCTTCATGCTTTTCAAGAACACTTCATGCTCCTCTTTTTTTTGAGACCGTTTCATGCTCCTCGTGTTTTTGACACCATTTGCAGCTCTTCATATTTTTCACAACTTTTCAGGCTGTTCATGTTTTTTAACTCCGTTTCATGATCCTCCTATTTTTCACACCATTTCATGCTCCTCCTATTTTTGACACCTTTTGAAGGTCTTCATATTTTTTACCCCTTTTCATGCTCTTCATGTTTTCAACACCATTTCATGCTCCTCCTATTTGTCAGACCGTTTCATGCTCCTCATATTTTTGACACATTTTGAACCTCTTCATAATCTCACATCTTTTCAGGCTCTTCATATTTTTCATAACCGTTTCATGCTCCTCCTATTTTGCAGACCGTTTCATGCCTCTCAAATTTTTGACAACCTTTGGAGCTCTTCATTTTTTTCTCACTTTTTGAAGCTCTTCATATTGTTCACAGCTTTTCAGGCTCTTCATGTTTTTCAACACCGTGTCATGCTCCTCCTATTTTTCAGACCCTTTCATGCTCCTCATATTTTTGACACCTTTTGAAGCTCTTCATATATTTCACACATTTCAGGCTCTTCATGTTTTTAAACACCGCTTTATGCTCCTCCTATCTTTCAGAACAGTTTCATGCTCCTCATTTTTTTCTCACTTTTTGAAGCTCTTCATATTTTTCACACCTTTTCATGCTCTTCATGTTTTTCAACACTTTTTCATGCTCCTCCTATTTTTCAGACAGTTTCATGCTCCTCATATATTTGACACGTTTTGAAGCTCTTCATATTTTTCACACGTTTTCAGGCTCTTCATGTTTTTCAAAACCGTTTCATGCTGCTTCTATTTTTCAGACCGTTTCATGCTCCTCATATTTTTCACACCTTTTGAAGCTCTTCATATTTTTCACACCCTTTTAAGATCTTCATGTTTTTGAACACAGCTTCATTCTCCTCCTATTTTTCAGACCGTTTCATGCTCCGCATATTTTTGACACCTTTTGAAGCTCTTCATATTTTTCACACCTTTTCAGGCTCTTCATGTTTTTGAACACCGCTTCATGCTCCTCCTATTTTTCAGACCGTTTCATGCTCCTCATATTTTTGACACCTTTTGAAGCTCTTCATATTTTTCACAACTTTTCAGGCTCTTCATGTTTTTCAACACCGCTTCATGCACGTCCTATTTTTCAGACCGTTTCATGCTCATCTCATTTTTGACACCTTTTGAAGTTTTTCATATTTTTCACAACTTTTCAGGCTCTTCATGTTTTTGAACACTGCTTCATGCTAATCCTATTTTTCAAACCATATCATGCTTCTCATATTTTTCACACCTTTTGAAACTCTTCATATATTTCACACCTTTTCAGGCTCTTCATGTTTTTGAACACCACTTCATGCTCCTTCTCTTTTTCAGAGAGTTTTATGCTCCTCATGTATTTCACACCATTTGAAGCTCTTCATATTTTTCACACCTTTTCAGGCTCTTCATGTTTTTCAACACCGCTTCATGCTGCTCATATTTTTCAGACCGTTTCATGCTCCTCATATTTTTGACACCTTTTGAAGCTCTTCATATTTTTCACACCTTTTAAGGCTCTTCATGTTTTTCAACACCGCTTCATGCTCCTCCAATTTTTCAGACCGTTTCATGCTACTCATATTTTTGACACCTTTTGAAGCTCTTCATATTTTTCAAACCTTTTCATGCACTTCATGTTTTTCAACAACGTTTCATGCTCGTCTTGTTTTTCAGACCGTTTCATGCTTCTCATATTTTTCAGACCGTTTCATGCTCCTCATATTTTTGACACCTTTTGAAACTCTTCCTGTTTTTTCACACCGTTTCATGTTCCTCTTACTTTTCATACCGTTTCATGCTTCTCCTATTTTTGACAGCTTTTGAAGCTCTTCATATTTTTCACACATTTTCATGCTCTTCATGTATTTTCAACACCGTTTCATGCTCCTCATATTTTTCAGACCATTTCATGCTTCTCAAATTTTGACACCTTTTGAAGATCTTCATATTGTTCACACCTTTTCATGCTCGTCATGTTTTTCAACAAAGTTTCACACTCCTCATATTTTGACACCCTTGATGGTCTCCATATTTTTCACACCTTTTCATGCACTTCATGTTTTTCAACACCGTTTCATGCTCCTCCTATTTTTCAGACCGTTTCATGCTCCGCATATTTTTGACACCTTTTGAAGCTCTTCAAATTTTTCACACCTTTTTAGACGCTTAATGTTTTTCAACACCGCTTCATGCTCCTCCTGTTTTTCAGACCGTTTCATGCTCCTCATATTTTGACACCTTTTGAAGCTCTTCATATTTGTCACACCTTTACAGGCTCTTCTTGTTTTTCAACACCGCTTCATGCTCCTCCTAAGTTTCAGACCGTTTCATGCTCCTCATATTTTTGACACCTTTTGAAGCTCTTGATATTTTTCACACCTTTACAGGCTCTTCTTGTTTTTCAACACCGCTTCATGCTCCTCCTAAGTTTCAGACCGTTTCATGCTCCTCATATTTTTGACACCTTTTGAAACTCTTCGTATTTTTGACACCTTTTCAGGCTCTTCATGATTTCAACACAGTTTCATGCTCCTCCTATTTTTCAGACCGTTTCCTGCTCCTCATATTTTTGACACCTTTTGAAACTCTTCATATTTTTCACACCTTTTCAGGCATTCTTGTTTTTCAACACCGATTCATGCTCCTCCTATTTTTCAGACCGTTTCATGCTCCTCATATTTTTGACACCTTTTGAAGCTCTTCATATTTTTCACATCTTTACAGGCTCTTCTTGTTTTTCAACACCACTTCATGCTCCTCCTAAGTTTCAGACCGTTTCATGCTCCTCATATTTGACACCTTTTGAACCTCTTCATATTTTTCACACCTTTTCAGGCTCTTCTTGTATTTCAACACCGATTCATGCTACTCCTATTTTTCAGACCGTTTCATGTTCCTCATGTTTTTGACACCTTTTGAAGATCTTAATATTTTTCAAGCTTTTTCATGCTCTTCATGTTATTCAACACCTTCTCATGCTCTTCATGCTTTTCAACACCGCTTCCTGCTCTTCCTAATTTTCAGACCGTTTCATTCTCCTCCTATTTTTCAGACCGTTTCATGCTCCGCATATTTTTCACACCTTTTGAAGATCTTCAAATTTTTCACACCTTTTTAGACGCTTCATGTTTTTCAACACTGCTTCATGCTCCTCCTCTTTTTCAGACCGTTTCATGCTCCTCATATTTTTGACACCTTTTGAAGCTCTTCGTATTTTTCACACCTTTTCAGGCTCTTCATGATTTCAACACAGTTTCATGCTCCTCCTATTTTTCAGACCGTTTCATGCTCCTCATATTTTTGAAACCTTTTGAAGCCCGTCATATTTTTACACATTTTCATGCTCTTCATGTTTCTCAACACTTTTTCATGCTCCTCCTATTTTTCATACAGTTTCATGCTCCTCATATTTTTGACACGATTTGAAGCTCTTCATATTTTTCAAACCTTTTCATGCACTTCATGTTTTTCAACAACGTTTCATGCTTGTCTTATATTTCAGACCGTTTCATGCTCCTCATATTTTTGACACCTTTTGAAACTCTTCATGTTTTTTCACACCGTTTCATGTTCCTCTTACTTTTCAGTCCGTTTCATGCTTCTCCTATTTTTGAAAGCTTTTGAAGCTCTTCATATTTTTCACACCTTTTCATGATCTTCATGTATTTTCAACACCGTTTCATGCTCCTCATATTTTTCAGACCATTTCATGCTTCTCATATTTTTGACACCTTTTGAAGATCTTCATATTTTTCACACCTTTTCATGCTTGTCAGGTTTTTCAACAAAGTTTCACACTCCTCATATTTTGACACCCTTTGATGGTCTCCATATTTTTCACACCTTTTCATGCACTTCATGTTTTTCAACACCGTTTCATTCTCCTCCTATTTTTCAGACCGTTTCATGCTCCGCATATTTTTCACACCTTTTGAAGATCTTCAAATTTTTCACACCTTTTCAGGCTCTTCATGATTTCAACACAGTTTCATGCTCCTCCTATTTTTCAGACCGTTTCATGCTCCTCATATTTTTGAAACCTTTTGAAGCCCGTCATATTTTTCACACCTTTTCAAGCTCTTCATGTTTTTCAACACCATTTCATGCTCCTCCTATTTTTCAGATTGTTTCATGCTTCTCATATTTTTGACACATTTTTTTATCTCTTCATATTTTTCACACCTTTACAGGCACTTCATGTTTTTCAACACCGTTTCATGCTCCTCCTATTTTTCAGACTGGTTCATGCTCCTCGTATTTTTCAGGCCGTTTCATGCTCGTCATAATTTTGAAACCTTTTGAAGCCCTTCATATTTTTCACACATTTTCATGCACTTCATGTTTTTCAACAACGTTTTATGCTCCTCCTATTTTTCAGACCTTTTCATGCTCCTCATATTTTTGACACCTTTTGAAGCTCTTCATATATTTCACACCTTTTCAGGCTCTTCATGTTTTTCAACACCGCTTCATGCTCCTCCTGTTTTTCAGACCGCTTCATGCTCCTCATATTTTTGACACCTTTTGAAGCTCTTCATATATTTCACTCTTTTCAGGCTCTTCATGTTTTTCAACACCGTTTCATGCTCCTGCTATTTTTCAGATCGTTTCATGTTCCTCACTTTTTTGACACTTTTTGAAGCTCTTCATATTTTTCACACATTTTCATGCTCTTCATGTTTTTCAACACCGCTTCATGCTCCTTCTATTTTTAGACTGTTTCTTGCTCCTCATACTTTTGACACATTTTGAAGCTCTTCATATATTTCACACCTTTTCAGGAACTTCATGTTTTTGAACGCCGCCTCATGCACCTCCTATTTTTCAGACCGTTTCATGCTCCTCATATTTTTGACACCTTTTGAAGCTCTTCGTATATTTCACACCTTTTCAGGCTCTTCATGTTTTTCACACCTTTTCAGGCTCTTCATGTTTTTCAACACCGCTTCATGCTCCTCCTATTTTTCAGACCGTGTCATGCTCCTCTTATTTTTGACACATTTTGAAGCACTTCATATTTTTCACACCTTTTGAAGCTCTTCATATTTTTCAAACCCTTACAGGCTCTTCATGTATTTCAACACCGCTTCATGCTCCTCCTATTTTTCAGACCGTGTCATTCTCCTCTTATTTTTGACATATTCTGAAGCTCTTCATATTTTTCACACCTTTTGAAGCTCTTCATATTTTTCAAACCTTTACAGGCTCTTCATGTATTTCAACACCGCTTCATGCTCCTCCAATTTTTCAGACCGTTTCAAGCTTGTTATATTTTTCAAACCTTTTAAAGCTCTTCATAATTTTCACACCTATTCATGCTCTTCATTTTTTCCACCCTGTTTCATGCTCCTCCTATTTTTCAGACCGTTTCATGCTCCTCATATTTTTCACACCTTTTGAAGCTCTTCATATTTTTCACAGTTTTCAGGCTCTTCATGTTTCTGAACACCGCTTCATGCTCCTCCTATTTTTCAGACCGTTTCATGCTCTTCATATTTTTCACACCTTTTCACGCTCTTCATATTTTTGAACACCGTTTGCCTCTCCTCCTATTTTTGAGAACGTTTCATGCTCCTCATATTTTTGACACGTTTTGCAGCTCTTCATATTTTTCACACCTTTTCAGGCTCTTGATGTTTTTCAACACGGCTTCATGCTACTCCTATGTTTGATACCTTTTGAAGCTCCTCATATTCTTCAAACCATTTCATGCACTTCTTTTTTTTCATCACCGCTTCATGCTCCTCCATTTTTCAGATCGTTTCATGCCCCTCATATTTTTGACACCTTTTGAAGCACTTCATATATTTCCACATTTTCAGGCTCTTCATGATTTTGAACACGGTTTCATTCTCCTCCTATTTTTCAGTCCATTTCATGCTCCTCATATTTTTGACACCTTTTGAATCTCTTCATAATTTTCACACCTTTTCATGCTCTTCAATTTTTCAACAGCACATCATGCTCCTCTTATTTTTTAGACCGTTTCATGCTCCTCATATTTTTGACACCTTTTGAAGCTCTTCATATATTTCACACCTTTTCATACTCTTCATGTTTTTCTCACCTTTTCAGGCTCTTCATGTTTTTCAACACCGCTTCATGCTCCTCCTATTTTTCAGACCGTTTCCTGCTCCTCATATTTTTGACACCTTTTGAAGCTCTTCATATATTTCACACCTTTTCAGGCTCTTCATGTTTTTACACCTTTGCAGGCTCTTCATGTTTTTCAACACCGCTTCATGCTCCTCCTATTTTTCAGACCGTTTTGTGCTCCTCATCTTTTTGACACTTTTTGAAGCTCTTCATATATTTCACACCTTTTCAGGCTCTTCATGATTTTCAACACCGCCTCATTCTCCTCCTATTTTTCATACCGTTTCATGCTCCTCATATTTTTGACACCTTTTGAAGCTCTTCATATTTTTCACACCTTTTCAGACTCTTCAAGTTTTTGAACATCGTTTCATGCTCCTCCTATTTTTCAGACCGTATCATGCTCATCATATTTTTGATAACTTTTGAAGCTTTCATATTTTTCACACCTTTTCTGGCTCTTCATATTTTTGAACACCGTTTCATGCTCCTCCTATTTTTCAGACCGTTTCATGCTCCTCATATTTTTGACACTTTTGAAACTCTTCATATTTTTCACACCGTTTCAGGCTCTTCATATTTTTCAACACCACTTCATGCTCCTCCTATTTTTCAGACCCTTTCATGCTCCTCATATTTTTGACACATTTTGAAGCTCCTCCTATTTTTCACACATTTTCAGGCTCTTCATGTCCTTCAAGACCGCTTCATGCTCCTCCTGTTTTTCAGACCGTTTCATGCTCCTAATATTTTTGACACATTTTGAAGCTCTTCATATATTTCACACCTTTTCAGGCTCTTCATGCTTTTCAACACCGCTTCATGCTCCTCCTATATTTCAGCCCGTTTCATGCTCCTCAAATTTTTGACACCTTTTGAAGTTCTTCATTTATTTCACACCTTTTCAGAATCTTCATGTTTGTGAACATCGCTTCATGCACCTCCTATTTTTCAGACCGTTTCATGCTCCTCATATTTTTGACACCTTTTGAAGCTCTTCATATATTTCACACCTTTTCGATCTCTTCAAGTTTTTCACACCTTTTCAGGCTCTTCATGTTTTTCAACACCGCTTCATGCTCCTCATAATTTTCAGACCGTTTCATGCTCCTCATATTTTTGACACCTTTTGAAGCTCTTCAAATTATTCATACCTTTTCAAGTTCTTCATGTTTTTCAACACCCCTTCATGCTCCTCATATTTTAAACACCTTTTGAAGCTCTTCATTTTTTTCACACCATTTCATGCTCTTCATGTTTTTCAACACCGTTTCATGCTCCTCCTATTTTTCCGACTGTTTCATGCTCCTCATATTTTTGTCACCTTTTGAAGCTCTTCATTATTTTCAAACCTTTACAGGCTCTTCATATATTTCAACACTGCTTCATGCTCCTCCAATTTTTCAGACCGTTTCATGTTCGTCATATTTTTCAAACCTTTTGAAGCTCTTCATAATTTTCACACCTATTCATGCTCTTCATTTTTTCCACACTGTTTCATGCTCCTCCTATTTTTCAGACCGTTTCATGCTCCTCATATTTTTCACACCTTTTGAAGCTCTTCATATTTTTCACACTTTTTGATGCTCTTCATATTTTTCACAGTTTTCAGACTCTTCATGTTTCTGAACAACGCTTCATGCTCCTCCTATTTTTCAGGCCGTTTCATGCTCTTCCTATTTTTCACACCTTTACAGGCTCTTCATATTTTTGAACACCGTTTGCTGCTCCTCCTATTTTTGAGAACGTTTCATGCTCCTCATATTTTTAACACGTTTTGAAGCTCTTCATATTTTTCACACCTTTTCAGGCTCTTCATGTTTTTCAACACCGCTTCATGCTCCTCCTATTTTTCAGAACGTTTCATGCTCCTCATATTTTGACACCTTTTAAGCTGTTCATATTTTACACCTTTTCTGGCTCTTCATGTTTTTGAACACCGTTTCATGCTCCTCCTATTTTTCAGACCGTTTGATGCTCTTCATATTTTTGACACCTTTGAAACTCTTCATATTTTTCACACCTTTTCAGGCTCTTTATATTTTTCAACACCACTTCATGCTCCTCCTATTTTTCAGACCGTTTCATGCTCCTCATATTTTTGACACCTTTTGAAGCTCTTCGTATATTTCACACCTTTTGAAACTCTTAATATTATTCACACATTTTCAGCCTCTTCATGTTTTTGATCACCGTTTCATGCTCCTCCTATTTTTCAGACCGTTTCATGCCCCTCATATTTCTGACACGTTTTGAGGCTCTTCATATTTTTCCCACCATTCCAGGCTCTTCATGTATTTCAACACCACTTCATTCTCCTCGTATTTTTAAGACCGTTTCATGCTCCTCATATTTTTGAAACCTTTAGAACCTCTTCATATTTTACACACCTTTTCAAGCTCTTCATGTTTTTCAACACGCTTCATGCTCCTCATCATTTTCAGACCGTTTCATGCTCCTCATATTTTTGACACCTTTTGAAGCTTTTCATATTTTTCACACCTTTTCAGGCTCTTCAAGTTTCTCAACACCACTTCATGCTCCTCCTTTTTTGCAGACCGTTTCATGCTCCTCATATTTTTGACACCTATTGATGCTCTTAATATTTTTCACACCTTTTCAGGCTCTTCATTTTTTCAACACCACTTCATGCTCCTCCTATTTTTCAGACCGTTTCATGCTCATCTCATTTTTGACACCTTTTGAAGCTTTTCATATTTTTCACACCTTTTCAGGCTCTTCAAGTTTATCAACACCACTTCATGCTCCTCCATTTTTGCAGACCGTTTCATGCTCCTCATATTTTTGACACCTATTGATGCTCTTAATATTTTTCACACCTTTTCAGGCTCTTCATTTTTTCAACACCACATCATGCTCCTTCTATTTTTCAGACGTTTTCATGATTCTTTCATTTTTCAAAGCTTTTGAAGCTCTTCATATATTTCACGCCATTTCATGCTCTTCATGTTTTTCACCACCACTTCATGCTCCTCCTTTTTTTCAGACCGTTTCATGCTCATCTCATTTTTGACACATTTTGAAGCTCTTCGTAATTTTCACACCTTTTGAAGCTCTTCATATTTTTCACACGTTTTCAGGCTCTTCATGTTTTTCAACACCGCTTCATGCTCCTCTTATTTTTAAGACCGTTTCATGCTCCTCATATTTTTCACACCTTTTGATGATCTTCCTATTTTTCACACCTTTTCAGGCTCTTTATGTTTTTCCACACCGTTTCATGCTCCTCCTATTTTCCAGACCGTTTCATGTTTCTCATATTTTTGACACCTTTTGAAGCTCTTCATATTATGCACAACTTTTCAGGCTCTTCATGTTTTTCAACACCGCTTCATGCTCCTCCTATTTTTCAGACCGTTTCATGCTCATCTCATTTTCGACACCTTTTGAACCTCTTTATATTTTTCACACCTTTTGAAGCTCTTCATATTATTCACACATATTCAGGCTCTTCATGTTTTTGAACACCGCTTCATGCTCCTCCTATTTTTCTGACCGTTTCATGTTCCTCATATTTTTGACACCTTTTGAAGCTTTTCATATTTTTCACACATTTTTGGGCACTTCATGGTTTTCAACACCGCTTCATGCTCCTCCTATTTTTCAAACCGTTGCATGTTCCTCATATTTTTGATACCTTTTGAAGCTGTTCATATTTTTCACACCTTTTCATGCTCTTCATCTTTTTAAAAACCGTTTCATGCTCATTATATTTTTCAGACCGTTTCATGCTCCTCATATTTTTGACACCTTTTGAAGCTCTTCAAATTTTTCATACCTTTTCAAGTTCTTCATGTTTTTAAACACCCCTTCATGCTTCTCATATTTTAAACACCTTTTGAAGCTCTTCATTTTTTTCACACCATTTCATGCTCTTCATGTTTTTCAACACCGTTTCATGCTCCTCCTATTTTTCAGACTGTTTCATGCTCCTCATATTTTTGTCACCTTTTGAAGCTCTTCATTATTTTCAAACCTTTACAGGCTCTTCATATATTTCAACACCGCTTCATGCTCCTCCAATTTTTCAGACTGTTTCATGCTCGTCATATTTTTCAAACCTTTTGAAGCTCTTCATAAATTTCACACCTATTCATGCTCTTCATTTTTTCCACACTGTTTCATGCTCCTCCTATTTTTCAGACCGTTTCATGCTCCTCATATTTTTCACACCTTTTGAAGCTCTTCATATTTTTCACACTTTTTGAAGTTCTTCATATTTTTCACAGTTCTCAGGCTCTTCATGTTACTGAACACCGCTTCATGCTCCTCTTATTTTTCAGACCGTTTCATGCTCTTCATATTTTTCACACCTTTTCAGGCTCTTCATATTTTTGAACACCGTTTGCTGCTCCTCCTATTTTTGAGAACGTTTCATGCTCCTCATATTTTTAACACGTTTTGAAGCTCTTCATATTTTTCACACCTTTTCAGGCTCTTCATGTTTTTGAACACCGCTTCATGCTCCTCCTATTTTTCAGAACGTTTCATGCTCCTCATATTTTGACACCTTTTAAGCTGTTCATATTTTACACCTTTTCTGGCTCTTCATGTTTTTGAACACCGTTTCATGCTCCTCCTATTTTTCTGACCGTTTGATGCTCTTCATATTTTTGACACCTTTGAAACTCTTCATATTTTTCACACCTTTTCAGGCTCTTTATATTTTTCAACACCACTTCATGCTCCTCCTATTTTTCAGACCGTTTCATGCTCCTCATATTTTTGACACCTTTTGAAGCTCTTCGTATATTTCACACCTTTTGAAACTCTTAATATTATTCACACATTTTCAGCCTCTTCATGTTTTTGATCACCGTTTCATGCTCCTCCTATTTTTCAGACCGTTTCATGCCCCTCATATTTCTGACACGTTTTGAGGCTCTTCATATTTTTCCCACCATTCCAGGCTCTTCATGTATTTCAACACCACTTCATTCTCCTCGTATTTTTAAGACCGTTTCATGCTCCTCATATTTTTGACACCTTTAGAACCTCTTCATATTTTACACACCTTTTCAAGCTCTTCATGTTTTTCAACACGCTTCATGCTCCTCATCATTTTCAGACCGTTTCATGCTCCTCATATTTTTGACACTTTTTGAAGCTCTTCATATTTCTCACACCTTTTCAGGCTCTTCATGTTTTTCAACACCGCCTCATGCTCCTCCTATTTTTCAGACCGTTTCATGCTCCTCATATTTTTCACACCTTTTGAAGCTCTTCATATTTTTCACACGATTCAGGCTCTTCATGTTTTTGAACACCATTTCATTCTCCTCCTATTTTGCAGACCGTTTCATTCTCCTCATATTTTTGACACTTTTGAAGCTCTTCATATTTTTCACACGTTTTGAAGCTCTTCATATTTTTTCATATTTTTGAAGCTCTTCATATTTTCACACGTTTTCAGATTCTTCATGTTTTTCAACACCGCTTCATGATCCTGCTATTTTTCAGACCGTTTCATGCTCCTCATATATTTCACACCTTTTGAAGCTCTTCATATTTTTCACATCTTTTGAAGCTCTTCATATTTTTCACATTTTTTGAAGCTCTTCATATTTTTCACACCTTTTCAGGCTCTTTATGTTTTTCAACACCGCTTCATGCTCCTCCTATTTTTCAGACCGTTTCATGCTCCTCATATTTTTGACACCTTTTGAAGCTTTTCATATTTTTCACACCTTTTCAGGCTCTTCAAGTTTATCAACACCACTTCATGCTCCTCCTTTTTTGCAGACCGTTTCATGCTCCTCATATTTTTGACACCTATTGATGCTCTTAATATTTTTCACACCTTTTCAGTCTCTTCTTTTTTTCAACACCACTTCATTCTCCTCCTATTTTTCAGACCGTTTCATGCTCATCTCATTTTTGACACCTTTTGAAGCTTTTCATATTTTTCACACCTTTTCAGGCTCTTCAAGTTTATCAACACCACTTCATGCTCCTCCTTTTTTGCAGACCGTTTCATGCTCCTCATATTACTGACACCTTTTGAAGCTCTTTATATTTGTCACTTCTTTTCAGGCTCTTAACGTTTTTCAACACCACTTCATGCTCCTTCTATTTTTCAGAAGTTTTCATGATTCTTTCATTTTTCAAAGCTTTTGAAGCTCTTCATATATTTCACACCATTTCATGCTCTTCATCTTTTTCACCACCACTTCATGCTCCTCCTTTTTTTCAGACCGTTTCATGCTCATCTCATTTTTGACACATTTTGAAGCTCTTCGTAATTTTCACACCTTTTGAAGCTCTTCACATTTTTCACACGTTTTCAGGCTCTTCATGTTTTTCAACACCGCTTCATGCTCCTCTTATTTTTAAGACCGTTTCATGCTCCTCATATTTTTCACACCTTTTGAAGATCTTCCTATTTTTCACACCTTTTCAGGCTCTTTATGTTTTTCCACACCGTTTCATGCTCCTCCTATTTTCCAGACCGTTTCATGTTTCTCATATTTTTGACACCTTTTGAAAATCTTCATATTATGCACAACTTTTCAGGCTCTTCATGTTTTTCAACACCGCTTCATGCTCCTCCTATTTTTCAGACCGTTTCATGCTCATCTCATTTTCGACACCTTTTGAACCTCTTCATATTTTTCACACCTTTTGAAGCTCTTCATATTATTCAAACATATTCAGGCTCTTCATGTTTTTGAACACTGCTTCATTCTCCTCCTATTTTTCAGACCGTTTCATGCTCCTCATATATGTGAAACATTTTGAAGCTCCTCGTATTTTTCACACCTTTTCAGACTGTTCATGATTTTCAACACCGTTTCCTGCTCCTCCTATTTTTGAGACCGTTTCATACTCCTCCTATTTTTCAGACCATTTCATGCTCCTCATATTTTTGACACCTTTTGAAGCTCTTCATATTTTTCAAACATTTTCAGGCTCTTCATGTTTTTCAACACCGCTTCATGCTCCTCCTATTTTTCAGACAGTTTCATGTTCCTCATATTTTTTACACCTTTTCAAGCTCTTCATATTTTTCACACCTTTTCAGGCTCTTCAGGTTTTTGAACAACGTTTCATGCTCCTCCTATTTTTCAGACCGTTACATGCTCCTCATATTTTTTACACCTTTTGAAGCTCTTCATATTATTCACACATATTCAGGCTCTTCATGTTTTTGAACACTGCTTCATTCTCCTCCTATTTTTCAGACCGTTTCATGCTCCTCATATATGTGAAACATTTTGGAGCTCCTCCTGTTTTTCACACCTTTTCAGACTGTTCATGGTTTTCAACACTGTTTCCTGCTCCTCCTATTTTTGAGACCGTTTCATACTCCTCCTATTTTTCAGACCATTTCATGCTCCTCATATTTTTGACACCTTTTGAAGCTCTTCATATTTTTCACACGATTTCAGCCTCTTCATGTTTTTGAACACCATTTCATGCTCCTCCTATTTTGCAGACCGTTTCATTCTCCTCATATTTTTGACACCTTTTGAAGCTCTTTATATTTTTCACACCTTTTGAAGCTCTTCATATTTTTCATATTTTTGAAGCTCATCATATTTTCACACGTTTTCAGATTCTTCATGTTTTTCAACACCGCTTCATGATCCTGCTTTTTTTCAGACCGTTTCATGCTCCTCATATATTTCACACCTTTTGAAGCTCTTCATATTTTTCACATCTTTTGAAGCTCTTCATATTTTTCACATTTTTTGAAGCTCTTCAAATTTTTCACACCTTTTCAGGCTCTTCATGTTTTTCAACACCGCTTCATTCTCCTCCTATTTTTCAGACCGTTTCATGCTCCTCATATTTCTGACACCTTTTGAAGCTCTTCATATTTTTCACACATTTTCAGGCTCTTCATGTTTTTCAATACCGCTTCATGCTCCTCCTATTTTTCAGACCGTTTCATGCTCCTCATATTTTTGACACCTTTTGAAGCTTTTCATATTTTTCACACCTTTTCAGGCTCTTCAAGTTTCTCAACACCACTTCATGCTCCTCCTTTTTTGCAGACCGTTTCATGCTCCTCATATTTTTGACACCTATTGATGCTCTTAATATTTTTCACACCTTTTCAGGCTCTTCATTTTTTCAACACCACTTCATGCTCCTCCTATTTTTCAGACCGTTTCATGCTCATCTCATTTTTGACACCTTTTGAAGCTTTTCATATTTTTCACACCTTTTCAGGCTCTTCAAGTTTATCAACACCACTTCATGCTCCTCCATTTTTGCAGACCGTTTCATGCTCCTCATATTTTTGACACCTATTGATGCTCTTAATATTTTTCACACCTTTTCAGGCTCTTCATTTTTTCAACACCACATCATGCTCCTTCTATTTTTCAGACGTTTTCATGATTCTTTCATTTTTCAAAGCTTTTGAAGCTCTTCATATATTTCACGCCATTTCATGCTCTTCATGTTTTTCACCACCACTTCATGCTCCTCCTTTTTTTCAGACCGTTTCATGCTCATCTCATTTTTGACACATTTTGAAGCTCTTCGTAATTTTCACACCTTTTGAAGCTCTTCATATTTTTCACACGTTTTCAGGCTCTTCATGTTTTTCAACACCGCTTCATGCTCCTCTTATTTTTAAGACCGTTTCATGCTCCTCATATTTTTCACACCTTTTGATGATCTTCCTATTTTTCACACCTTTTCAGGCTCTTTATGTTTTTCCACACCGTTTCATGCTCCTCCTATTTTCCAGACCGTTTCATGTTTCTCATATTTTTGACACCTTTTGAAGCTCTTCATATTATGCACAACTTTTCAGGCTCTTCATGTTTTTCAACACCGCTTCATGCTCCTCCTATTTTTCAGACCGTTTCATGCTCATCTCATTTTCGACACCTTTTGAACCTCTTTATATTTTTCACACCTTTTGAAGCTCTTCATATTATTCACACATATTCAGGCTCTTCATGTTTTTGAACACTGCTTCATTCTCCTCCTATTTTTCAGACCGTTTCATGCTCCTCATATATGTGAAACATTTTGAAGCTCCTCCTATTTTTCACACCTTTTCAGACTGTTCATGATTTTCAACACCGTTTCCTGCTCCTCCTATTTTTGAGACCGTTTCATACTCCTCCTATTTTTCAGACCATTTCATGCTGCTCATATTTTTGACACCTTTTGAAGCTCTTCATATTTTTCACACCTTTTCAGGCTCTTCAGGTTTTTGAACAACGTCTCATGCTCCTCCTATTTTTCAGACCATTTCATGCTCCTCATATTTTTGACACCTTTTGAAGCACTTCATATTTTTCAAACATTTTCAGGCTCTTCATGTTTTTCAACACCGCTTCATGCTCCTCCTATTTTTCAGACAGTTTCATGTTCCTCATATTTTTTACACCTTTTGAAGCTCTTCATATTTTTCACACCTTTTCAGGCTCTTCAGGTTTTTGAACAACGTTTCATGCTCCTCCTATTTTTCAGACCGTTACATGCTCCTCATATTTTTGACACCTTTTGAAGCTCTTCATATTTTTCACACATATTCAGGCTCTTCATGTTTTTCAACACCGCTTCATGCTCCTCCTATTTTTCAGACCGTTTCATGCTCATCTCATTTTCGACACCTTTTGAACCTCTTCATATGTTTCACACCTTTTGAAGCTCTTCATATTATTCACAACTTTTCAGGCTCTTCATGATTTTCAACACCGCTTCATGCTCCTCCTATTTTTCTGACCGTTTCATGTTCCTCATATTTTTGACACCTTTTGAAGCTCTTCATATTTCTCACACCTTCTCAGGCTCTTCATGTTTTTGAACACCATTTCATGCTGCTCCTATTTTTCAGACCGTTTCATGCTCCTCATATTTTTGACACGTTTTAAGGCTCTTCATATTTTTCACACCATTCCAGGCTCTTTTTTTTTGAACACCGTTTCATGCTCCTCCTATTTTTCTGACCGTTTCATGCTCCTCATATTTTTGACACCTTTTGAAGCTCTTCATATTTTTCACACCTTTTCAGGCTCTTCATGTTTTTGAACACCACTTCATGCTCCTCCTATTTTTCAGACCGTTTCATGCTCCTCATATATTTGACACCTTTTGAAGATCTTCATATTTTTCACACCTCTTCAGGCTCTTCATGTTTTTCAACACCGCTTCATGCTCCTCCTATTTTTCAGACCGTTTCATGCTCCTCATATATTTGACACCTTTTGAAGCTCTTCATATTTTTCACACCTTTTCAGGCTCTTCATGTTTTTCAACACCGCTTCATGCTCCTCCTATTTTTCAGACCGTTTCATGCTCCTCATATTTTTCACACCTTTTGAAGCTCTTCATATTTTTCACACCTTTTAAGCTCTTCATATTTTTGAACACCGCTTCATGCTCCTCCTATTTTTCAGACCGTTTCATGCTCCTCATAATTTTCACACCTTTTGAAGTTCCTCCTATTTTTCACACCTTTTCAGGCTCTTCATGTTTTTGAACACCGCTTCATGCTCCTCCTATTTTTCTGACCGTTTCATGTTCCTCATATTTTTGACACCTTTTGAAGCTTTTCATATTTTTCACACATTTTTGGGCACTTCATGGTTTTCAACACCGCTTCATGCTCCTCCTATTTTTCAAACCGTTGCATGTTCCTCATATTTTTGATACCTTTTGAAGCTGTTCATATTTTTCACACCTTTTCATGCTCTTCATCTTTTTAAAAACCGTTTCATGCTCATTATATTTTTCAGACCGTTTCATGCTCCTCATATTTTTGACACCTTTTGAAGCTCTTCAAATTTTTCATACCTTTTCAAGTTCTTCATGTTTTTGAACACCCCTTCATGCTTCTCATATTTTAAACACCTTTTGAAGCTCTTCATTTTTTTCACACCATTTCATGCTCTTCATGTTTTTCAACACCGTTCCATGCTCCTCCTATTTTTCAGACTGTTTCATGCTCCTCATATTTTTGTCACCTTTTGAAGCTCTTCATTATTTTCAAACCTTTACAGGCTCTTCATATATTTCAACACCGCTTCATGCTCCTCCAATTTTTCAGACTGTTTCATGCTCGTCATATTTTTCAAACCTTTTGAAGCTCTTCATAAATTTCACACCTATTCATGCTCTTCATTTTTTCCACACTGTTTCATGCTCCTCCTATTTTTCAGACCGTTTCATGCTCCTCATATTTTTCACACCTTTTGAAGCTCTTCATATTTTTCACACTTTTTGAAGTTCTTCATATTTTTCACAGTTCTCAGGCTCTTCATGTTACTGAACACCGCTTCATGCTCCTCTTATTTTTCAGACCGTTTCATGCTCTTCATATTTTTCACACCTTTTCAGGCTCTTCATATTTTTGAACACCGTTTGCTGCTCCTCCTATTTTTGAGAACGTTTCATGCTCCTCATATTTTTAACACGTTTTGAAGCTCTTCATATTTTTCACACCTTTTCAGGCTCTTCATGTTTTTGAACACCGCTTCATGCTCCTCCTATTTTTCAGAACGTTTCATGCTCCTCATATTTTGACACCTTTTAAGCTGTTCATATTTTACACCTTTTCTGGCTCTTCATGTTTTTGAACACCGTTTCATGCTCCTCCTATTTTTCTGACCGTTTCATGTTCCTCATATTTTTGACACCTTTTGAAGCTTTTCATATTTTTCTCACATTTTTGGGCGCTTCATGGTTTTCAACACCGCTTCATGCTCCTCCTATTTTTCAAACCGTTGCATGTTCCTCATATTTTTGATACCTTTTGAAGCTGTTCATATTTTTCACACCTTTTCATGCTCTTCATCTTTTTAAAAACCGTTTCATGCTCATTATATTTTTCAGACTGTTTCATGCTCCTCATATTTTTGACACCATTTGAAGCTCTTTATATATTTCACACCTTTTCAGGCTCCTCATGCTTTTCAACACCGCATCATGCTCCTCTTATTTTTCAGACCGTTTCATGCTCCTAATATTTTTCACACCTTGTCAGGCTCTTCAAGATTTTGAACACCTTTTCAGGCTCTTCATGCTTTTCAACACCGTTTCATGCTCCTCCTACTTTCAGACTGTTTCATGCTCCCCATATTTTTGACACCTTTTGAAGCTCTTCATATTTTTCACACCTTTTCATGCTCTTCATGTTTTTCAACACCGTTTCAAGCTCCTCCTATTTTTCAGACTGTTTCATGCTCCTCATATTTTTGACACCTTTGAAGCTCTTCATATATTTCACACCTTTTCAGGCTCTTCATGTTTTTGAACACCGCTTCATGCTCCTGCTATTTTTCACACCTTTTGAAGCTCTTCATATTTTTCACACCTTTTCAAGCTCTTCATGTTTTTGAACACCACTTCATGCTCCTCAGATTTTTCACAACTTTTGAAGCTCTTCATTTTTTTCACACATTTTCATGCTCTTAATGTTTTTGAACACCATTTAATGCTCCTCCTCTTTTTCGACCGTTTCATGCTCCACATACTTTTCACACCTTTTGAAGCTCTTCATATTTTTCATACCTTGTCGGGATCTTCATGTTTTTCAACACCACTTCATGCTGCTATTATTTTTCAGATCGTTTCATGCTCCTCATATTTTTGACACCTTTTGAAGCTCTTCATATATTTAACACCTTTTCAGGCTCTTCATGTTTTTCAACACCGCTTCATTCTCCTCGCATTTTTCAGACCGTTTCTTGCTCCTCATATTTTTGACACCTTTTCAAGCTCTTCATATATTTCACTCTTTTCCGGCTCTTCATATTTTTCACACCTTTTCAGGCTCTTCATGTTTTTCAACACCGCTTCATTCTCCTCCTGTTTTTCAGAGCGTTTCAGGTTCCTCATATATTTCACGCCTTTTTAAGCTCTTCATATTTTTCACACCTGTCAGGCTCTTCATGTTTTTGAACACCGCTTCATGCTTCTCCTTTTTTTCAGACCGTTTCATGCTCCTCATATTTTTCACACTCTTTGAAACTCTTCATATTTTTCACACATGTCAGGCTCTTCATGTTTTTGAACACCGCTTCATGCTCCACCTATTTTTCAGACCGTATCATGCTCCTCATATTTTTCCCACTATTTCAGGCTCTTCATATTTTCGAACACCGCTTCATGCTCCTCCTATTTTTCAGGCCGTTTCATGCTCCTCATATTTTTGACACCTTTTGAAGCTCTTCATGTTTTTCACACCTTTTCAGGCTGTTCATGTTTTTCAACACCGCTTCATGCTCCTCCTTCTTTTCAGCCCGTATCATTCTCCTCATATATTTCACATCTTTTGAAGCTCATCATATATTACACAACTTTTCAGGCTCTTCATGTTTTTGCACACCGTTTCATGCTCCTCCTTTTTTTCAGACCGTTTCATGCTCCTCATATTTTTGACACCTTTTGAAGCTCTTCATGTTTTTCACACTTTTTCAGGGAATTAATGTCTTTCAAGACCGATTCATTGTCCTCCAGTTTTTCAGACTATTTCATGCTCCTCATATTTTTGACATCTTTTGAAGCTCTTCATATTTTTGACACCATTTCAGGGTATTCATGTCTTTTAAGACCGCTTCATGCTCCTCCAAATTTTGAGACCGTTTCATGCTCCTCTTATTTTTGACACCTTTTGAAGCACTTCATATATTTCACAACTTTTCAGGCTCTTCATGCTTTTCAATAGCGCTTCATGCTCCTCCTATTTTTCAGAACGTTCCATACTCCTAAGTTTTTTGACACCTTTTGAAGCTCTTCATATATTTCACACCTTTTCAGGCTCTTCATGTTTTTCAACACCGCTTCATGCTCCTCCAATTTTTCAGACCATATCATGCTCCTCAAATTTTAACACCTTTTGAAGCTCTTCATATATTTCACACTTTTTCAGGCTCGTCATGTTTTTCAACACCGCTTCTTGCTCCGCCTATTTTTCAGACCGTTTCATGCTCCTCCTATTTTTGACACCTTTTGAAGCTCTTCATATATTTCACTCTTTTCAGGCTCTTCATGTTTTTCAACACTGCTTCATGCTCCTCCAATTTTTCAGACCGTTTCCTGCTCCTCATTTTTTTGACACCTTTTGAAGCTCTTCATATTTTTCACACCTTTTCAGGCTCTTCTTGTTTTTGAACATTGTTTCTAGCTCCTCCTATATTTGACACCTTTTGAAGCTCTTCATATTTTTCACACTTTTTCAGGCTCTTCATATTTTTAAACAGCGCTTCATGCTCCTCATGTTTTTGATACATTTTGAAGCTCTTCATATTTTTCACACCTTTTCAGGCTCTTCATGTTTTCAACACCACTTCATGCTCCTCCTTTTTTTCAGACCGTTTCATGTTCCTCATATTTTTGACACCTTTTGAAGCTCTTCATATATTTCACTCTTTTCAGGCTCTTCATGTTTTTCAACACCGTTTCATGCTCCTCCTATTTTTCAGACCGTTTCATGCTCCTCATATTTTTGATACTTTTTGAAGCTGTTCATGTTTTTCACACCTTTTCAGGCTTTTCAAGTTTTTCAACACCGCTTCATGCGCCTCCTATTTTTCAGACTGTTTCAGGCTCCTAATATTGTTAACACCTTTTCAGGCTCTTCAAGTTCTTCAACACCACTTCATGCTCCACCTATTTTTCAGAACGTTTCATGCTCCTAATATTTTTAACACCTTTTCAGGCTCTTCAAGTTTTTCAACACCGCTTCATGACCCACCTATTTTTCAGATCGTTTCATGCTCCTCATATTTTTGACATCTTTTGAAGCTCTTCATATATTTCACTCTTTTCCGGCTCTTCATATTTTTCACACCTTTTCAGGCTCTTCATGTTTTTCAACACCGTTTCATGCTCCTCCTATTTTTCAGACCGTTTCATGCTCCTCATATTTTTGATACTTTTTGAAGCTGTTCATGTTTTTCACACCTTTTCAGGCTTTTCAAGTTTTTCAACACCGCTTCATGCGCCTCCTATTTTTCAGACTGTTTCAGGCTCCTAATATTGTTAACACCTTTTCAGGCTCTTCAAGTTCTTCAACACCACTTCATGCTCCACCTATTTTTCAGAACGTTTCATGCTCCTAATATTTTTAACACCTTTTCAGGCTCTTCAAGTTTTTCAACACCGCTTCATGACCCACCTATTTTTCAGATCGTTTCATGCTCCTCATATTTTTGACATCTTTTGAAGCTCTTCATATATTTCACTCTTTTCCGGCTCTTCATATTTTTCACACCTTTTCAGGCTCTTCATGTTTTTCAACACCGCTTCATTCTCCTCCTGTTTTTCAGAGCGTTTCAGGTTCCTCATATATTTCACGCCTTTTTAAGCTCTTCATATTTTTCACACCTGTCAGGCTCTTCATGTTTTTGAACACCGCTTCATGCTTCTCCTTTTTTTCAGACCGTTTCATGCTCCTCATATTTTTCACACTCTTTGAAACTCTTCATAATTTTCAAACCTGTCAGGCTCTTCATGTTTTTGAACACCGCTTCATGCTCCAACTATTTTTCAGACCGTATCATGCTCCTCATATTTTTCCCACTCTTTCAGGCTCTTCATATTTTCGAACACCGCTTCATGCTCCTCCTATTTTTCAGGCCGTTTCATGCTCCTCATATATTTGACACCTTTTGAAGCTCTTCATGTTTTTCACACTTTTTCAGGCTGTTCATGTTTTTCAACACCGCTTCATGCTCCTCCTTTTTTTCAGCCCGTATCATTCTCCTCATATTTTTCACATCTTTTGAAGCTCTTCATGTTTTTCCCACTCTTTCAGGCTCTTCATTTTTTCGAACACCGCTTCATGCGCCTCCTATTTTTCAGACCGTTTCAGGCTCCTAATATTGTTAACACCTTTTCAGGCTCTTCATATTTTTCAACACCGATTCATTCTCCTCCTGTTTCTCAGAGCGTTTCAGGTTCCTCATATATTTCCCGCCTTTTTAAGCTCTTCATATATTTCACACCTTTTCAGGCCTTTATATTTTTCAACACCGCTTCATGCTCCTCCAATTTTTCAGAACGTTTCATGCTCCTAAAATTTTTGACACCTTTTGAAGCTCTTCATATATTTCACAACTTTTCAGGCTCTTCATATTTTTCAACACCGCTTCATTCTCCTCCTGTTTTTCAGAGCGTTTCAGGTTCCTTATATATTTCACAACTTTTTAAGCTCTTCATATATTTCACACCTTTTCAGGCTCTTCATGTTTTTCAACACCGCTTCATGCTCCTCCTATTTTTAAGACCGTTTCATGCTCCTCAAATACTAGACAACTTTTGAATCTCTTCATATTTTTCACACCTTTTCAGGCAATTCTTGTTTTTGAACACCGCTTCATGCTTCTCCTATTTTTCAGATCGTTTCATGCTCCTCATATTTTTGACACCTTTTGAAGCTCTTCATGTTTTTCACACCTTTTCAGGCTGTTCATGTTTTTCAACACCGCTTCATGCTCCTCGTTTTTTCAGCCCGTATCATTCTCCTCATATTTTTCACATCTTTTGAAGCTCTTCATATATTACACAACTTTTCAGGCTCTTCATGTTTTTCAACCCCGCTTCATGCTCCTCCTATTTTTCAGACCATTTCATGTTCCTCATATTTTTGACACTTTTTGAAGCTCTTCATATATTTCACTCTTTTCAGGCTCTTCATGTTTTTCAACACCGTTTCATGCTCCTCCTATTTTTCAGACCGTTTCATGCTCCTCATATTTTTGACACTTTTTGAAGCTGTTCATGTTTTTCACACCTTTTCAGGCTTTTCAAGTTTTTCAACACCGCTTCATGCGCCTCCTATTTTTCAGACCGTTTCAGGCTCCTAATATTGTTAACACCTTTTCAGGCTCTTCATAATCTGCAACACCGCTTCATTTTCCTCCTGTTTCTCAGAGCGTTTCAGGTTCCTCATATATTTCACGCCTTTTTAAGCTCGTCATATATTTCACACCTTTTCAGGCTCTTCATATTTTTCAACACCGCTTCATGCTCCTCCAATTTTTCAGAACGTTTCATGCTCCTAAAATTTTTGACACCTTTTGAAGCTCTTCATATATTTCACAACTTTTCAGGCTCTTCATATTTTTCAACACCGCTTCATTCTCCTCCTGTTTTTCAGAGCGTTTTAGGTTCCTTATATATTTCACAACTTTTTAAGCTCTTCATATATTTCACACCTTTTCAGGCTCTTCATGTTTTTCAACACCGCTTCATGCTCCTCCTATTTTTAAGACCGTTTCATGCTCCTGAAATATTAGACACCTTTTGAATCTCTTCATATTTTTCACACCTTTTCAGGCAATTCTTGTTTTTGAACACCGCTTCATGCTCCTCCTATTTTTCAGATCGTTTCATGCTCCTCATATTTTTGACACCTTTTGAAGCTCTTCATATATTTCACACCGTTTCAGTCTCTTCAGGTTTCTCAACACCGCTTCTTGCTCCTCCTATTTTTCAGACCGTTTCATGCTCCTCATAATTTTGACACCTTTTTAAGCTCTTCATATTTTTCACAACTTTTCAGGATCTTCATGTTCTTCAACACCAATTGATGCTCCTCCTATTTTTCAGACCGTTTCATGCTCCTCATATTTTTCACTCCTTTTGAAGCTCTTAATATATTTCACACCTTTTCAGGCTCTTCATGTTTTTCAACACCGCTTCATTCTCCTCCTGTTTTTCAGAGCGTTTCAGGTTCCTCATATATTTCACGCCTTTTTAAGCTCTTCATATTTTTCACACCTGTCAGGCTCTTCATGTTTTTGAACACCGCTTCATGCTTCTCCTTTTTTTCAGACCGTTTCACGCTCCTCATATTTTTCACACTCTTTGAAACTCTTCATATTTTTCACACCTGTCAGGCTCTTCATGTTTTTGAACACCGCTTCATGCTCCACCTATTTTTCAGACCGTATCATGCTCCTCATATTTTTCCCACTCTTTCAGGCTCTTCATATTTTCGAACACCGCTTCATGCTCCTCCTATTTTTCAGGCCGTTTCATGCTCCTCATATTTTTGACACCTTTTGAAGCTCTTCATGTTTTTCACAACTTTTCAGCCTCTTCATGGTTTTCAACCCCGCTTCATGCTCCTCCTATTTTTCAGACCGTTTCATGCTCCTCATATTTTTGACACTTTTTGAGCTCTTCATGTTTTTCACACCTTTTCAGGCTTTTCAAGTTTTTCAACACCGCTTCATGCGCCTCCTATTTTTCAGACCGTTTCAGGCTCCTAATATTGTTAACACCTTTTCAGGCTCTTCATAATCTGCAACACCGTTACATTTTCCTCCTGTTTCTCAGAGCGTTTCAGGTTCCTCATATATTTCACGCCTTTTTAAGCTCGTCATATATTTCACACCTTTTCAGGCTCTTCATATTTTTCAACACCGATTCATTCTCCTCCTGTTTCTCAGAGCGTTTCAGGTTCCTCATATATTTCCCGCATTTTTAAGCTCTTCATATATTTCACACATTTTCAGGCTCTTCATATTTTTCAACACCGCTTCATGCTCCTCCAATTTTTCAGAACGTTTCATGCTCCTAAAATTTTTGACACCTTTTGAAGCTCTTCATATATTTCACAAATTTTCAGGCTCTTCATATTTTTCAACACCGCTTCATTCTCCTCCTGTTTTTCAGAGCGTTTCAGGTTCCATATATATTTCACAACTTTTTAAGCTCTTCATATATTTCACACCTTTTCAGGCTCTTCATGTTTTTCATCACCACTTCATGCTCCACCTATTTTTCAGACCGTTTCGTGCTCCTCATATTTTTGACACCTTTTGAAGCTCTTCATTTATTTCACTCTTTTCAGGCTCTTCATGTTTTTCAACACTGTTTCATGGTCCTCATATTTTTGACACTTTTTTATGCTCTTCATATTTTTCACACATTTTCAGGCTCTTCATGTGAACAACGCTTCATGCTCCATCTATTTTTCAGACCGTATCATGCTCCTCATATTTTTCCCACCTTTTCAGGCGCTTCATATTTCTGAACACCGCTTCATGCTCCTCCGATTGTTCTGGCCGTTTCATGCTCCTCATATTTTTGACACCTTTTGAAGCCCTTCATGTTTTTCACACCTTTTCAGGCTGTTCATGTTTCTCAACACCGCTTCATGCTCCTCCTTCTTTTCAGCCCGTATCATTCTCCTCATATTTTTCACATCTTTTGAAGCTCTTCATATATTACACAACTTTTCAGGCTCTTCATGTTTTTCAACCCCGCTTCATGCTCCTCCTATTTTTCAGACCGTTTCATGTTCCTCATATTTTTGACACCTTTTGAAGCTCTTCATATATTTCACTCTTTTCAGGCTCTTCATGTTTTTCAACACCGTTTCATGCTCCTCCTATTTTTCAGACCGTTTCATGCTCCTCATATTTTTGACACTTCTTGAAGCTCTTCATGTTTTTCACACCTTTTAAGGCTTTTCAAGTTTTTCAACACCGCTTTATGCGCCTCCTATTTTTCAGACCGTTTCAGGCTCCTAATATTGTTAACACCTTTTCAGGCTCTTCAAGTTTTTCAACACCACTTCATGCTCCACCTATTTTTCAAACCGTTTCATGCTCCTAATATTTTTAACACCTTTTCAGGCTCTTCATGTTTTTCAACACCGCTTCATGCTCCTCCTATCTTTCAGACCGTATCATGCTCCTCAAATTTTAACACCTTTTGAAGCTCTTCATATATTTCACACTTTTTCAGTCTCGTCATGTTTTTCAGCACCGCTTCATGCTCCAGCTATTTTTCAGACCGTTTCATGCTCGTAATATTTTTAACACCTTTTCAGGTCTTCAAGTTTTTCAACACCGCTTCATGACCCACCTATTTTTCAGATCGTTTCATGCTCCTCATATTTTTGACACCTTTTGAAGCTCTTCATATATTTCACTCTTTTCAGGCTCTTCATATTTTTCACACCTTTTCAGGCTCTTCAAGTATTTCAACACCGCTTCATATTCCCTCTATTTTTCATAACGTTTCTTGCTCCTCATATTTTTGACAAATTTTGAAACTCTTCATATGTTTCACACCTTTTCAGGCTCTTCATGTTTTTGAACACCTCTTCATGCTCCTCCTATTTTTCAGACCGTTTCATGCTCCTCATATTTTTGACACTTTTTGAAGCTCTTCATATTTTTCACACCTTTTCAGACTCTTCATGTTTTTCAACACCGCTTCATGCTCCTCCTATTTTTCAGACCGTATCATGCTCCTTAAATTTTAACACCTTTGAAGCTCTTCATGTATTTCACACTTTTTAAGGCTCTTCATGTGTTTCATCACCCTTCATGCTCAACCTATTTTTCCGAACATTTCATGCTCCTCATATTTTTGACACCTTTTGAAGCTCTTCATTTATTTCACTCTTTTCAGGCTCTTCATGTTTTTCAACACCGTTTCATGCTCCTCATATTTTTGACACTTTTTTAAGCTCTTCATATTTTTCACACCTTTTCAGGCTCTTCATGTGAACACCGCTTCATTCTCCACCTATTTTTCAGACCGTATCATGCTCCTCATATTTTCCCCACATTTTCAGGCGCTTCATATTTCTGAACACCGCTTCATGCTCCTCCGATTTTTCTGGCCGTTTCATGCTCCTCATATTTTTGACACCTTTTGAAGCTCTTCATGTTTTTCACACCTTTTCAGGCTGTTCATGTTTTTCAACACCGCTTCATGCTCCTCCTTCTTTTCAGCCCGTATCATTCTCCTCATATTTTTCACATCTTTTGAAGCTCTTCATATATTACACAACTTTTCAGGCTCTTCATGTTTTTCAACCCCGCTTCATGCTCCTCCTATTTTTCAGACCGTTTCATGTTCCTCATATTTTTGACACCTTTTGAAGCTCTTCATATATTTCACTCTTTTCAGGCTCTTCATGTTTTTCAACACCGTTTCATGCTCCTCCTATTTTACAGACCGTTTCATGCTCCTCATATTTTTGACACTTCTTGAAGCTCTTCATGTTTTTCACACCTTTTCAGGCGTTTCAAGTTTTTCAACACCGCTTTATGCGTCTCCTATTTTTCAGACCGTTTCAGGCTCCTAATATTGTTAACACCTTTTCAGTCGCTTCAAGTTTTTCAACACCAGTTCATGCTCCACCTATTTTTCAAACCGTTTCATGCTCCTCATATTTTTCCCAACTTTTCAGGCGCTTCATATTTCTGAACACCGCTTCATGCCCCTCCTATTTTTCTGGCCGTTTCATGCTCCTCATATTTTTGACACCTTTTGAAGCTCTTCATGTTTTTCACACCTTTTCAGGCTGTTCATGTTTTTCAACACCGCTTCATGCTCCTCTTCTTTTCAGCCCGTATCATTCTCCTCATATTTTTCACATCTTTTGAAGCTCTTCATATATTACACAACTTTTCAGGCTCTTCATGTTTTTCAACTCCGCTTCATGCTCCTCCTATTTTTCAGACCGTTTCATGTTCCTCATATTTTTGACACCTTTTGAAGCTCTTCATATATTTCACTCTTTTCAGGCTCTTCATGTTTTTCAACACCGTTTCATGCTCCTCCTATTTTTCAGACCGTTTCATGCTCCTCATATTTTTGACACTTTTTGAAGCTCTTCATGTTTTTCACACCGTTTCAGGCTTTTCAAGTTTTTCAACACCGCTTCATGCTCCTCCTTCTTTTCAGCCCGTATCATTCTCCTCATATTTTTCACATCTTTTGAAGCTCTTCATATATTACACAACTTTTCAGGCTCTTCATGTTTTTCAACCCCGCTTCATGCTCCTCCTATTTTTCAGACCGTTTCATGTTCCTCATATTTTTGACACCTTTTGAAGCTCTTCATATATTTCACTCTTTTCAGGCTCTTCATGTTTTTCAACACCGTTTCATGCTCCTCCTATTTTTCAGACCGTTTCATGCTCCTCATATTTTTGACACTTCTTGAAGCTCTTCATGTTTTTCACACTTTTTCAGGCGTTTCAAGTTTTTCAACACCGCTTTATGCGCCTCCTATTTTTCAGACCGTTTCAGGCTCCTAATATTGTTAACACCTTTTCAGTCTCTTCAAGTTTTTCAACACCACTTCATGCTCCACCTATTTTTCAAACCGTTTCATGCTCCTCATATTTTTCCCAACTTTTCAGGCGCTTCATATTTCTGAACACCGCTTCATGCCCCTCCTATTTTTCTGGCCGTTTCATGCTCCTCATATTTTTGACACCTTTTGAAGCTCTTCATGTTTTTCACACCTTTTCAGGCTGTTCATGTTTTTCAACACCGCTTCATGCTCCTCCTTCTTTTCAGCCCGTATCATTCTCCTCATATTTTTCACATCTTTTGAAGCTCTTCATATATTACACAACTTTTCAGGCTCTTCATGTTTTTCAACCCCGCTTCATGCTCCTCCTATTTTTCCGACCGTTTCATGTTCCTCATATTTTTGACACCTTTTGAAGCTCTTCATATATTTCACTCTTTTCAGGCTCTTCATGTTTTTCAACACCGTTTCATGCTCCTCCTATTTTTCAGACCGTTTCATGCTCCTCATATTTTTGACACTTTTTGAAGCTCTTCATGTTTTTCACACCGTTTCAGGCTTTTCAAGTTTTTCAACACCGCTTTATGAACCTCCTATTTTTCAGACCGTTTCAGGCTCCTAATATTGTTAACTCCTTTTCAGGCTCTTCAAGTTTTTCAACACCACTTCATGCTCCACCTATTTTTCAAACCGTTTCATGCTCCTAATATTTTTAACACCTTTTCAGGCTCTGCATGTTTTTCAACACCGCTTCATGCTCCTCCTATCTTTCAGACCGTATCATGCTCCTCAAATTTTAACACCTGTTGAAGCTCTTCATATATTTCACACTTTTTCAGTCTCGTCATGTTTTTCAGCACCGCTTCATGCTCCAGCTATTTTTCAGACCGTTTCATGCTCCTAATATTTTTAACACCTTTTCAGGCTCTTCAAGTTTTTCAACACCGCTTCATGACCCACCTATTTTTCAGATCGTTTCATGCTCCTCATATTTTTGACACCTTTTGAAGTTCTTCATATATTTCACTCTTTTCAGGCTCTTCATATTTTTCACACCTTTTCAGGCTCTTCAAGTATTTCAATACCGCTCCATGTTCCCGCTATTTTTCATACCGTTTCCTGCTCCTCATATTTTTGACAAATTTTGAAACTCTTCATATGTTTCACACCTTTTCAGGCTCTTCATGTTTTTGAACACCTCTTCATGCTCCTCCTATTTTTCAGACCGTTTCATGCTCCTCATATTTTTGACACTTTTTGAAGCTCTTCATATTTTTCACACCTTTTCAGACTCTTCATGTTTTTCAACACCGCTTCATGCTCCTCCTATTTTTCAGACCGTATCATGCTCCTCAAATTTTAACACCTTTGAAGCTCTTCATGTATTTCACACTTTTTCAGGCTCTTCATGTTTTTCATCACCCTTCATGCTCCACCTATTTTCAGACCGTTTCATGGTCCTCATATTTTTGACACCTTTTGAAGCTCTTCATTTATTTCACTCTTTTCACGCTCTTCATGTTTTTCAACACTGTTTCATGCTCCTCATATTTTTGACACTTTTTTAAGCTCTTCATATTTTTCACACCTTTTCAGGCTCTTCATGTGGACACCGCTTCATGCTCCACCTATTTTTCAGACCGTATCATGCTCCTCATATTTTTCCCACCTTTTCAGGCGCTTCATATTTCTGAACACCGTTTCATGCTCCTCCTATTTTTCTGGCCGTTTCATGCTCCTCATATTTTTGACACCTTTTGAAGCTCTTCATGTTTTTCGCACCTTTTCAGGCTGTTCATGTTTTTCAACACCGCTTCATGCTCCTCCTTCTTTTCAGCCCGTATCATTCTCCTCATATTTTTCACATCTTTTGAAGCTCTTCATATATTTCACTCTTTTCAGGCTCTTCATGTTTTTCAACACCATTTCATGCTCCTTCTATTTTTCAGACAGTTTCATGCTCCTCATATTTTTGACACTTCTTGAAGCTCTTCATGTTTTTCACAGCTTTTCAGGCTTTTCAAGTTTTTCAACACCGCTTCATGCGCCTTCTATTTTTCAGACTGTTTCAGGCTCCTAATATTGTTAACACATTTTCAGGCTCTTCATATTTTTCAACACCGCTTCATTCTCCTCCGGTTTCTCAGAGCGTTTCAGGTTCCTCATATATTTCACGCCTTTTTAAACTCGTCATATATTTCACACCTTTTCAGGCTCTTCATATTTTTCAACACCGCTTCATTCTCCTCCGGTTTCTCAGAGCGTTTCAGGTTCCTCATATATTTCACGCCTTTTTAAACTCGTCATATATTTCACACCTTTTCAGGCTCTTCATATTTTTCAACACCGCTTCTTGCTCCTCCTATTTTTCAGATCGTTTCATGCTCCTCATATTTTTGACACCTTTTGAAGCTCTTCATATATTTCACACCGTTTCAGGCTCTTCAGGTTTTTCAACACCGCTTCTTGCTCCTCCTATTTTTCAGATCGTTTCATGCTCCTCATATTTTTGACACCTTTTGAAGCTCTTCATATATTTCACACCGTTTCAGGCTCTTCAGGTTTTTCAACACCGCTTCTTGCTCCTCCTATTTTTCAGACCGTTTCATGCTCCTCATAATTTTGACACCTTTTGACGCTCTTCATATTTTTCACAACTTTTCAGGATCTTCATGTTCTTCAACACCATTTGATGCTCCTCCTATTTTTCAGACCATTTCATGCTCCTCATATTTTTCACACCTTTTGAAGCTCTTAATATATTTCACACCTTTTCAGGCTCTTCATGTTTTTGAACACCGTTTCATGCTCCTCATATTTTTGACACTTATTGAAGCTCTTCATATTTTTCACAACTTTTCATGCTCATGTTTTTGAACACCGCTTCATGCTCCTCCTATTTTTCAGACCGTTTCATGCTCCTCTTATTTTTCACACTTTTTGAAGCTCTTCATATTTTTCACACCTTTTCATGCTCTTCATGTTTTTCAACACCCTATCATGCTCCTCCTATTTTTCAGACCATATCATGCTGCTCCTGTTTTTCAGACCGTTTCATGCTCTTCATAGTTTCGACAACTTTTGAAGCTATTCATATTTTTCACACATTTTCAGGCTCCTCATGTTTTTAAGACCGCTTCATGCTCCTCCTACTTTTCAGACCGTTTCATGCTCCTCATGTATTTCACACCTTTTGAAGCTCTTCATGTTTTTCAACACAGTTTCATACTCTTACTTTTTTTCAGACTGTTTCATGCTCCTCATATTTTTCAGACCGTTTCATGTTCTTCATATATGTGACACCTTTTGAAGCTCTTCATATTTCTCACACCTTTTCATGATCTTCATTTTTTTCAACACCTTTTCATGCTCCTAATATTTTTGACACCTTTTAAAACACCTCATATTTTTCACACCTTTTCATGCTCTTCCTGATTTTCAACGCCGTCTCATGTTCCTCCTATTTTTTGACCGTTTCAGGCTCCTCATATTTTTGACACCTTTTGCAGCTCTTCATGTTTTTCACACCCTTTCATGCTCTTCATGTTTTTCAACACGGTTTCATGCTCCTCCTATATTTCAGACCGTTTCATGCTCCTCATGTTTTTGACACCTTTTGAAGTTCTTCATGTTTTTCAACACTGTTTCATGCTCCTCCTATTTTTCACATCGTTTCAGGCTCCTCATATTTTTCAGACCGTTCCATGGTCCTCATATATTTCACACCTTTTGACCCTCCTCATATTTTTCAAAACCGTTTCATGCTCCTCCTGTTTTTCAGACCGTTTCATGCTCCTCGTATTTTTGACACTTTTTGAAGCTCTTCATGTTTTTCAACACCGTTTCAACTCCTCCTATTTTTAAGACCGTTTCCTGCTCCTCATATTTTTCACACCTTTTGTAGCTTTTCATATTTTTCACAGCTTTTCAGGTTCTTCATGTTTTTCAACACCGCTTAATGCTCCTCCTATTTTTCAGACCGATTCATGCTCCTCATATTTTTGACACCTTTTGAAGCTCTTCATATATTTCACACCTTTTCAGGCTCTTCATGTTTTTCAACAACGCTTCATGCTCCTCCTATTTTTCAGACCGTTTCATGCTTCTCTTATTTTTGACACCTTTTGAAGCGCTTCATATTTTTCACAGCTTTTCAGGGTCTTCTTCTTTTGCAACACCACTTCATGCTCCTCTTATTTTTTAGACCGTTTCATGCTCCTCATATTTTTGACACCTTTTGAAGCTCTTCATATTTTTCACAGCTTAACAGGCTCTTCATTTTTTTGAACACCAATTCATGCTACTCCTATTTTTCAGACCGTTTCATTCTCCTCATATTTTTCACACCTTTTGAAGCTCTTCATATTTTTCACACCTTTTCAGGCTCTTCATATTTTTCAACACCGTTTCATGCTCCTCCTATTTTTCAGACCGTTTCATGTTCCTCATATTTTTGACACCTTTTAAAGCTCTTCATATTTTTCACACCTTTTCAGGCTCTTAATGTTTTTCAACACCGCTTCATGCTCCTCTTAATTTTCAGACCGTTTCATGCTCCTCATATTTTTGACATCTTTTGCAAGTCTTCATATATTTCACACCTTTTCAGGCTCTTCCGTTTTTCAACACCGCTTCGTACTCCTCCTATTTTTCAGACAGTTTCATGCTCCTCTCATTTTTGACACCTTTTGAAGCTCTTCATGTTTTTCACATCTTTTGAAGCTCTTCATATTTTTCAACCTATTGAAGCTCTTCATATTTTACACACCTTTTCAGGCTCTTCATGTTTTTGAACACCGCTTCAGGCTCCTCCTATTTTTCAGACTATATCATGCTCCACATATTTTTGACACGTTTTGAAGCTCTTCATATTTTTCACACCTTTTCAGGCTTTTTATGTTTTTGAACACCGCTTCAAGCTGCTCCTATATTTCACATCTTTTGAAGCTCGTCATATATTTCACACCTTTTCAGGCTCTTCATGTTTTGAACACCGTTTCATGCTCCTCCTATTTTTTAGACCGTTTCATGCTCCTCATAATTTTGACACCTTTTGAAGCTCTTCATATTTTTCACAGCTTTTCAGGCTCTTCATGTTTTTCAACACCGTCTCATGCTACTCCTATTTTTCAGACCGTTTCATGCTCCTCATGTATTTCACACCTTTTGAAGCTTTTCACATTTTTCACAACTTTTCAGGCTCTTCATGTTTTTCAACACCGCTTCATGTTCCTCCTATTTTTCAGTCCATTTCATGCTCCTCATATTTTTGACACCTGTTGAAGCTCTTCATATTTTTCCACCTTTTCAGCTCTTCAAGTTTTTCAACACCACTTCATGCTCCTCCTATATTTCAGAGCGTTTCATGCTCCTCATATTTTTGACACCTTTTGAAGCTCTTCATATTTTTCACACCTTTTCAGGCACTTCATGTTTTTCAACACCGCTTCATGCTCCTCCTCTTTTTCAGATCGTTTCATGCTCCTCATATTTTTACACCTTTTGAAGATCTTCATATTTTTCACACCTTTTCAGTCTCTTGATGTTTTTCAACACCGCTTCATTCTCCTCCTATTTTTCAGAACGTTTCATGCTCCTCATATTTTTGACACCTTTTGAAGCTCTTCATATATTTCACACCTTTTCAGGCTCTTCATGTTTTAGAACACCGCTTCATGCTCCTCCTATTTTTCAGACCGTTTAATGCTCCTCATGTATTTCACACCTTTTGAAGCTCTTCATATTCTTCACACCTTTTCAGGCTCTTCATGTTTTTGAACACCGTTTCATGCTCCTCCTATTTTTCAGACCGTTTCATGCTCCTCATATTTTTGACACCTTTTGAAGCTCTTTATATTTTTCACACCTTTTGAAGCTCTTCATATTTTTCACACGTTTTCAGGCTCTTCATGTTTTTAAACACCGCTTCATGCTCCTCCTGTTTTCAGACCGTTTCATATTCCTCATATTTTTAACACCTTTTCAAGCTCTTCATATTTTTCACACCTTTTCAGGCTGTTCATGTTTTTCTACACTGCTGCATGCTCCTCCTATTTTTCAGCCCGTTAAATGCTCCTCATGTATTTCACACCTTTTGAAGCTCCTCATATTTTTCACACCTTTTGAGGCTCTTCATATTTTTCATATTTTTGAAGCTTTTCATATTTTCACACGGTTTCAGACTCTTCATGTTTTTAAACACCGCTTCATGCTCCTGCTATTTTTCAGATCGTTTCATGCTCCTCATATTTTTGACACGTTTTGAGGCTTTTCATATTTTTCACACCTTTTCAGGCTCTTCATGTTTTGTAACACCATTTCATAATCCTCCTCTTGTTCAGACCGTTTCAAGCTCCTCATATTTTTGACACCTTTTGAAGCTCTTCATATTTGTCACACCTTTTCAGGCTCTTCATGTTTTAGAACACCGCTTCATGCTCCTCCTATTTTTCAGACCGTTTTATGCTCCTCATGAATTTCACACCTTTTGAAGCTCTTCCTATTTTTCACACCTTTTCAGGCTCTTCATGTTTTTGAACACCGTTTCATGCTCCTCCTAAATTTCAGACCGTTTCATGCTCCTCACATTTTTGACTCGTTTTGAGTCTCTTCATATTTTTCACACCTTTTCAGGCTCTTCATGTTTTTCAACACCGCTTCATCCTCCTCCTATTTTTCAGACCGTTTCATGCTCCTCATATTTTTGACACCTTTTGAAGCTCTTCATATTTTTCACACTTTTCAGGCTCTTAATGTTTTTCAACACCACTTCATGCTCCTCCTATATTTCAGACCGTGTCATGCTCCTCATATTTTTGACACCTTTAGAAGCTCTTCATATTTTTCACACCTTTTCAGGCTCTTCATGTTTTTCTACACCGCTTCATGCTCCTCCTATTTTTCAGACCGGTTCATGCTCCTCATATTTTTGACACGTTTTGAGGCTCTTCATATTTTTCACACCTTTTCCCACTCTTCCTGTTTATCAACACCGCTTCATGCTCCTGCTATTTATCATACCGTTTCATACTTCTCATATTTTTGACACGTTTTGAGGCTCTTCATATTTTTCATACCTTTTCAGGCTCTTCATGTTTTTGAACACCGTTTCATTATCCTCCTATTTTTCAGACCATTTCATGCTCCTCATATTTTTGACACCTTTTGAAGCTCTTCATATTTTTCACACCTTCTCGGGCTCTTCATGATTTTCAACTCAGCTTCAGGCTCCTCCTATTTTTCAGACCGTATCATGCTCCTCATATTTTTCACACCTTTTGAAGCTCTTCATACTTTTCATATTTTTGAAGATCTTCATATTTTTCACACGATTTCAGACTCTTCCTGTTTTTCAACACCGCTTCATGCTCCTGCTATTTATCATACCGTTTCATACTTCTCATATTTTTGACACGTTTTGAGGCTCTTCATATTTTTCACACCTTTTCAGTCTCTGCATGTTTTTGAACACCGTTTCATGCTCCTCATGTATTTCACACCTTTTGAAACTCTTCATATTTTGCACACCTTTTCAGGCTCTTTATGTTGTTGAACACAGCTTCATCCTCCTATTTTTAAGAGGGTTTCATGCTCGTCATATTTTTGACACATTTTGAAGCTCTTCATATTTTTCACACCTTTTGAAGCTGTTCATATATTTCACACCTTTTCAGGCTCTTCATGTTTTTCAACACCACTTCATGCTCCTCCTATTTTTCACACCCTTTCATTCTAATCTAATTTTTGACACCTTTTGAAGCTCTCATATTTTTCACACCTTTTGAAGCTCTTCATATTTTTCACACCTTTTCAGGCTGTGCATGTTTTTGAACATCGCTTATGCTCGTCCTATTTTTCAGACCGTTTCATGCTCCTCATATTTTTGACACCTTTTGAAGCTCTTCATATTTTTCACACCTTTTCAGGCTCTTCATGTTTTTCAACACCGCTTCATGAACCTCCTATTTTTCAGACCGATTCATGCAACTCACATTTTTGACACCTTTTGAAGCTCTTCATATTTTTCACACCTTTTCAGGCTCTTCATGTTTTTCAACACCACTTCATGCTCCTCCTATTTTTCAGACCCTTTCATTCTAATCTAATTTTTGACACCTTTTGAAGCTCTCATATTTTTCACACCTTTTGAAGCTCTTCATATTTTTCACACCTTTTCAGGCTGTGCATGTTTTTGAACATCGCTTATGCTCGTCCTATTTTTCAGACCGTTTCATTCTCCTCATATTTTTGACACCTTTTGAAGCTCTTCATATTTTTCACACCTTTTCAGGCTCTTCATGTTTTTCAACACCGCTTCATGAACCTCCTATTTTTCAGACCGATTCATGCAACTCACATTTTAGACACCTTTTGAAGCTCTTCATATTTTTCACACCTTTTCAGGCTCTTCATGGTTTTCAACACCACTTCATGCTCCTCGTATTTTTCAGACCGTTTCATGCTCCTCATATATTTTACACCTTTTGTAGCTCTTCATATTTTTCACAGCTTTTCAGGCTCTTCATATTTTTGAACACCGTTTCCTACTCCTCATATTTTTGACACATTTTGAAGCTCTTCATATTTTTCACACCTTTTCAGGCTTTTCATGTTTTTGAACACCGTTTCATGCTCCTCATATTTTTGACACCTTTTGAAGCTCTTCATATTTTTCACAGCTTAAAAGGCTCTTCATTTTTTTGAACACCAATTCATGCTACTCCTATTTTTCAGACCGTTTCGTTCTCCTCATATTTTTCACACCTTTTGAAGCTCTTCATATTTTTCACACCTTTTCAGGCTCTTCAAATTTTTCAACACCGTTTCATGCTCCTGCTATTTTTCAGACCGTTTCATGTTCCTCATATTTTTGACACCTTTTAAAGCTCTTCATATTTTTCACACCTTTTCAGGCTCTTTATGTTTTTCAACACCGCTTCATGCTCCTCTTAATTTTCAGACCGTTTCATGCTCCTCATATTTTTGACATCTTTTGCAAGTCTTCACATATTTCACACCTTTTCAGGCTCTTCCGTTTTTCAACACCGCTTCATACTCCTCCTATTTTTCAGACAGTTTCATGCTCCTCTCATTTTTGACACCTTTTGAAGCTCTTCATGTTTTTCACATCTTTTGAAGCTCTTCATATTTTTCAACCTATTGAAGCTCTTCATATTTTACACACCTTTTCAGGCTCTTCATGTTTTTGAACACCGCTTCATGATCCTCCTATTTTTCAGTCCGTTCATGCTCCTCATATTTTTGGCACCTTTTGTAGCTTTCATATTTTTCACACCTGTTCAGACTCTTCATGTTTTTGAACACAGTTTCATGCTCCTCCTACATTTGACACATTTTGAAGCTCTTCATATTTTTCAACCTATTGCAGCTCTTCATATTTTACACACCTTTTCAGGCTCTTCATATTTTTCAACACAACTTCATGCTCCTCCTATTTTTCAGACCGTTTCATGCTCCTCATATTTTTGACACCTTTTGAGGCTCTTCCTATTTTTCACAACTTTTCAGGCTCTTCATGTTTTTGAAAACCACATCATTCTCCTCCTATTTTTCAGATCGTTTCATGCTCCTCATATTTTTGACACCTTTTGAAGCTCTTCATATATTTCACACCTTTTCAGGCTCTTCATGTTCTTTAACACCGATTCATGCTCCGCCTACTTTTCAGACCGTTTCATGCTCCTCATATTTTTGACACCTTTTGAAGCTCTTCATGTTTTTCAACACCGTTTCAACTCCTCCTATTTTTAAGACCGTTTCCTGCTCCTCATATTTTTCACACCTTTTGTAGCTTTTATATTTTTCACAGCTTTTCAGGTTCTTCATGTTTTTCAACACCGCTTAATGCTCCTCCTATTTTTCAGACCGATTCATGCTCCTCATATTTTTGACACCTTTTGAAGCTCTTCATATATTTCACACCTTTTCAGGCTCTTCATGTTTTTCAACAACGCTTCATGCTCCTCCTATTTTTCAGACCGTTTCATGCTTCTCTTATTTTTGACACCTTTTGAAGCACTTCATATTTTTCACAGCTTTTCAGGGTCTTCTTCTTTTGCAACACCACTTCATGCTCCTCTTATTTTTTAGACCGTTTCATGCTCCTCATATTTTTGACACCTTTTGAAGCTCTTCATATTTTTCACACCTTTCCTGGTTCTTCATGTTTTTGAACACTGTTTCATGCTCCTCCTGTTTTTCAGACCGTTTCATGCTGCTCATATTTTGACAACTTTTGAAGCTCTTCATATTTTTCACACCTTTTCAGGCTCTTCATATTTTTCAACACAACTTCATGCTCCTCCTATTTTTCAGACCGTTTCATGCTCCTCATATTTTTGACACCTTTTGAAGCTCTTCCTATTTTTCACAACTTTTCAGGCTCTTCATGTTTTTGAAAACCACTTCATTCTCCTCCGATTTTTCAGATCGTTTCATGCTCCTCATATTTTTGACACCTTTTGAAGCTCTTCATATATTTCACACCTTTTCAGGCTCTTCATGTTCTTTAACACAGATTCATGCTCCGCCTACTTTTCAGACCGTTTCATGCTCCTCATATTTTTGACACCTTTTGAAGCTCTTCATGTTTTTCAACACCGTTTCATGCTCCTCCTATTTTTAAGACCGTTTCCTGCTCCTCATATTTTTGACACCTTTTGAAGCTCTTCATATTTTTCACCCCATTTCAGGCTCTTCATATTTTTAAACACCACTTTTTACTCCTCCTATTTTCAGACCATTTCATGCACCTCATATTTTTGACACCTTTTGAAGCTCTTCATATTTTTCACACCTTTTCAGGCTCTTCATGTTTTTCAACACCGCTTCATGCTCCTCCTTTTTTCAGAACGTTTCATGCTCTTAATATTTTCGTCACCTTTTGAAGCTCTTCATATTTTTCACACCTTCTCAGGCCTTTCATGTTTTTGAACACCGCTTAATGCTCCTCCTATTTTTCAGATTGTTTCATGCTCCTCTTATTTTTGAAACCTTTGAAGCTCTTCATATTTTTCACACCCTTCCCGGCTCTTCATGTTCTTCATCACCTTTTCATGCTCCTCCTATTTTTCAAACTGTTTCAGGCTCCTCATATTTTTCACACCTTTTGAAGCTCTTCATATTTTTCACACCTTTCCAGGCTCTTGATGTTTTTCAACACCGCTTCATGCTCCTCCTATATATCAGACCGTTTCATGCTCCTCATACATTTGACACGTTTTGAAGCTCTCCATATTTTTCACACATTTTCAGGCTCTTCATGCTTTTGAACACCGCTTCATCCTTTTCCAATTTTTCAGACCGTTTCATGCTCCTCATATATTTTACACCTTTTGTAGCTCTTCATATTTTTCATAGCTTTTCAGGCTCTTCATATTTTTGAACACCGTTTCCTACTCCTCATATTTTTGACACATTTTGAAGCTCTTCATATTTTTCACACCTTTTCAGGCTTTTCATGTTTTTGAACACCGTTTCATGCTCCTCATATTTTTCACACCTTTTGAAGCTCTTCATATTTTTCACACCTTTTCAGGCTCTTCAAATTTTTCAACACCGTTTCATGCTCCTCCTATTTTTCAGACCGTTTCATGTTCCTCATATTTTTGACACCTTTTAAAGCTCTTCATATTTTTCACACCTTTTCAGGCTCTTAATATTTTTCAACACCGCTTCATGCTCCTCTTAATTTTCAGACCGTTTCATGCTCCTCATATTTTTGACATCTTTTGCAAGTCTTCATATATTTCACACCTTTTCAGGCTCTTCCGTTTTTCAACACCGCTTCGTACTCCTCCTATTTTTCAGACAGTTTCATGCTCCTCTCATTTTTGACACCTTTTGAAGCTCTTCATGTTTTTCACATCTTTTGAAGCTCTTCATATTTTTCAACGTATTGAAGCTCTTCATATTTTACACACCTTTTCAGGCTCTTCATGTTTTTGAACACCGCTTCATGATCCTCCTATTTTTCAGTCCGTTCATGCTCCTCATATTTTTGGCACCTTTTGTAGCTTTCATATTTTTCACACCTGTTCAGACTCTTCATGTTTTTGAACACTGTTTCATGCTCCTCCTACATTTGACACATTTTGAAGCTCTTCATATTTTTCAACCTATTGCAGCTCTTCATATTTTACACACCTTTTCAGGCTCTTCATATTTTTCAACACCGCTTCATGAACCTCCTATTTTTCAGACCGATTCATGCAACTCATATTTTTGACACCTTTTGAAGCTCTTCATATTTTTCACACCTTTTCAGGCTCTTCATGTTTTTCAACACCGCTTCATGAACCTCCTATTTTTCAGACCGATTCATGCAACTCATATTTTTGACACCTTTTGAAGCTCTTCATATTTTTCACACCTTTTCAAGCTCTTCATGGATTTCAACACCACTTCATGCTCCTCGTATTTTTCAGACCGTTTCATGCTCCTCATATTTTTGACACCTTTTGAAGCTCTGCATATTTTTCACACCTTTTCAGGCTCTTCATGATTTTCAACACCACTTCATGCTCCTCCTATTTTTCAGACCGTTTCATGCTCATCTCATTTTTGACATCTTTTGAAGCTCTTCATATTTTTTACACCTTTTGAAGCTCTTCATAATTTTCATTTTTTTGAAGCACTTCATATTTTTCACACTTTTTCAGGCTCTTCATTGTTTTCAACACCTCTTCAGGCTCCTCCTATTTTTCAGACCCTTTCATGCTAATCTAATTTTTGACACTTTTTGAAGCTCTTCATATTTTTCACAACTTTTAAGTCTCTGCATGTTTTTGAACACCTTTTCATGTTCCTCATGTATTTCACTCCTTGTGAAGCTCTTCATATTTTGCACACATTTTCAGGCCCTTCATGTTTTTCAACACCGCTTCATCCTCCTCCTATTTTTAAGAGGGTTTCATGCTCGTCATATTTTTGACACATTTTGAAGCTCTTCATATTTTTCACACCTTTTCAGGCTCTTCATGTTTTTGAACACCGCTTCATGCTCCTCCTATTTTTCAGACCGATTCATGCTCCTCATACTTTTAACACCTTTTGAAGCTTTCATATTTTTCACACCTTTTCAAGCTCTTCATGTTTTTCAACACCACTTCATGCTCCTCCTTTTTTGCAGACCTTTTCATGCTACTCATATTTTTGACACCTTTTGAAGCTCTTCTTTTTTTTTCACACATTTTGAAGCTCTTCATATTTTTCACACCTTTTCAGGCTCTTCATGATTTTCAACACCACTTCATGCTCCTCCTATTTTTCAGACCGTTTCATGCTCATCTCATTTTTGACATCTTTTGAAGCTCTTCATATTTTTTACACCTTTTGAAGCTCTTCATAATTTTCATTTTTTTGAAGCACTTCATATTTTTCACACTTTTTCAGGCTCTTCATTGTTTTCAACACCTCTTCAGGCTCCTCCTATTTTTCAGACCCTTTCATGCTAATCTAATTTTTGACACTTTTTGAAGCTCTTCATATTTTTCACAACTTTTAAGTCTCTGCATGTTTTTGAACACCTTTTCATGTTCCTCATGTATTTCACTCCTTGTGAAGCTCTTCATATTTTGCACACATTTTCAGGCCCTTCATGTTTTTCAACACCGCTTCATCCTCCTCCTATTTTTAAGAGGGTTTCATGCTCGTCATATTTTTGACACATTTTGAAGCTCTTCATATTTTTCACACCTTTTCAGGCTCTTCATGTTTTTGAACACCGCTTCATGCTCCTCCTATTTTTCAGACCGATTCATGCTCCTCATACTTTTAACACCTTTTGAAGCTTTCATATTTTTCACACCTTTTCAAGCTCTTCATGTTTTTCAACACCACTTCATGCTCCTCCTTTTTTGCAGACCTTTTCATGCTACTCATATTTTTGACACCTTTTGAAGCTCTTCTTTTTTTTTCACACATTTTGAAGCTCTTCATATTTTTCACAACTTTTCAGGCTCTTCATGTTTTTGAACACCGCTTCATGCTATTCTTATTTTCAGAGAGTTTCATGCTCCTCATGTATTTCACACCTTTTGAAGCTCTTCATATTTTTCACACCTTTTCAGGCTCTTCATATTTTTGAACACAGCTTCATGCTCTTCTTATTTTTCAGACCATTTCTTGTTCCTCATATTTATGACACCTTTAGAAACTCTGCATATTTTTCACACCTTTTGAAGCTGTTCATATTTTTCAAACCATTTGAAGCTTTTCATATTTTTCACACGTTTTCAGGTTCTTCATGTTTTTCAACACCGCTTCATGCTCCTGCTAATTTTCAGACCGTTTCATGCTCCACATATTTTTGACACGTTTTGAAGCTCTTCATGTTTTTCACACCTTTTCAGGCTCTTCATGTCTTTCAACACCGTTTCATGCTCCTCCTATATTTCAGACCATTTAATGCTCCTCACATTTTTGACACCTTTTGTAGCTCTTCATATATTACACACATTTTCAGGATCTTTATGTTTTTCAACAACACTTCATGCTCCTCCTATTTTTAAGACCGCTTCATGCTCATCTCATTTTTCACACTTTTGAAACTGTTCATATATTTCACACCTTTTGAACCTCTTCATATTTTTACAAGTTTTCAGCTTCTTCATGTTTTTCAACACCGCTTCAGGCTCCTCCTATTTTTCAGACTATATCATGCTCCACATATTTTTGACACGTTTTGAAGCTCTTCATATTTTTCACACCTTTTCAGGCTTTTTATGTTTTTGAACACCGCTTCAAGCTGCTCCTATATTTCACATCTTTTGAAGCTCGTCATATATTTCACACCTTTTCAGGCTCTTCATGTTTTGAACACCGTTTCATGCTCCTCCTATTTTTTAGACCGTTTCATGCTCCTCATAATTTTGACACCTTTTGAAGCTCTTCATATTTTTCACAGCTTTTCAGGCTCTTCATGTTTTTCAACACCGTCTCATGCTACTCCTATTTTTCAGACCGTTTCATGCTCCTCATGTATTTCACACCTTTTGAAGCTTTTCACATTTTTCACAACTTTTCAGGCTCTTCATGTTTTTCAACACCGCTTCATGTTCCTCCTATTTTTCAGTCCATTTCATGCTCCTCATATTTTTGACACCTGTTGAAGCTCTTCATATTTTTCCACCTTTTCAGCTCTTCAAGTTTTTCAACACCACTTCATGCTCCTCCTATATTTCAGAGCGTTTCATGCTCCTCATATTTTTGACACCTTTTGAAGCTCTTCATATTTTTCACACCTTTTCAGGCACTTCATGTTTTTCAACACCGCTTCATGCTCCTCCTATTTTTCAGATCGTTTCATGCTCCTCATATTTTTACACCTTTTGAAGATCTTCATATTTTTCACACCTTTTCAGTCTCTTGATGTTTTTCAACACCGCTTCATTCTCCTCCTATTTTTCAGAACGTTTCATGCTCCTCATATTTTTGACACCTTTTGAAGCTCTTCATATATTTCACACCTTTTCAGGCTCTTCATGTTTTAGAACACCGCTTCATGCTCCTCCTATTTTTCAGACCGTTTAATGCTCCTCATGTATTTCACACCTTTTGAAGCTCTTCATATTCTTCATACCTTTTCAGGCTCTTCATGTCTTTGAACACCGTTTCATACTCCTCCTATTTTTCAGACCGTTTCATGCTCCTCATATTTTTGACACCTTTTGAAGCTCTTTATATTTTTCACACCTTTTGAAGCTCTTCATATTTTTCACACGTTTTCAGGCTCTTCATGTTTTTAAACACCGCTTCATGCTCCTCCTGTTTTCAGACCGTCTCATACTCCTCATATTTTTGACACCTTTTCAAGCTCTTCATATTTTTCACACATTTTCAGGCTCTTCATGTTTTTCTACACTGCTTCATGCTCCTCCTATATTTCAGCCCGTTAAATGCTCCTCATGTATTTCACACCTTTTGAAGCTCCTCATATTTTTCACACCTTTTGAGGCTCTTCATATTTTTCATATTTTTGAAGCTTTTCATATTTTCACACGGTTTCAGACTCTTCATGTTTTTAAACACCGCTTCATGCTCCTGCTATTTTTCAGATCGTTTCATGCTCCTCATATTTTTGACACGTTTTGAGGCTTTTCATATTTTTCACACCTTTTCAGGCTCTTCATGTTTTGTAACACCATTTCATAATCCTCCTCTTGTTCAGACCGTTTCAAGCTCCTCATATTTTTGACACCTTTTGAAGCTCTTCATATTTGTCACACCTTTTCAGGCTCTTCATGTTTTAGAACACCGCTTCATGCTCCTCCTATTTTTCAGACCGTTTTATGCTCCTCATGAATTTCACACCTTTTGAAGCTCTTCCTATTTTTCACACCTTTTCAGGCTCTTCATGTTTTTGAACATCGTTTCATGCTCCTCCTAAATTTCAGACCGTTTCATGCTCCTCACATTTTTGACTCGTTTTGAGTCTCTTCATATTTTTCACACCTTTTCAGGCTCTTCATGTTTTTCAACACCGCTTCATCCTCCTCCTATTTTTCAGACCGTTTCATGCTCCTCATATTTTTGACACCTTTTGAAGCTCTTCATATTTTTCACACTTTTCAGGCTCTTAATGTTTTTCAACACCACTTCATGCTCCTCCTATATTTCAGACCGTGTCATGCTCCTCATATTTTTGACACCTTTAGAAGCTCTTCGTATTTTTCACACCTTTTCAGGCTCTTCATGTTTTTGAACATCGTTTCATGCTCCTCCTAAATTTCAGACCGTTTCATGCTCCTCACATTTTTGACTCGTTTTGAGTCTCTTCATATTTTTCACACCTTTTCAGGCTCTTCATGTTTTTCAACACCGCTTCATCCTCTTCCTATTTTTCAGACCGTTTCATGCTCCTCATATTTTTGACACCTTTTGAAGCTCTTCATATTTTTCACACTTTTCAGGCTCTTAATGTTTTTCAACACCACTTCATGCTCCTCCTATATTTCAGACCGTGTCATGCTCCTCATATTTTTGACACCTTTAGAAGCTCTTCGTATTTTTCACACCTTTTCAGGCTCTTCATGTTTTTCTACACCGCTTCATGCTCCTCCTATTTTTCAGACCGTTTCATTCTTCTCATATTTTTGACACGTTTTGAGGCTCTTCATATTTTTCACACCTTTTCACACTGTTCCTGTTTATCAACACCGCTTCTTGCTCCTGCTATTTATCATACCGTTTCATACTTCTCATATTTTTGACACGTTTTGAGGCTCTTCATATTTTTCATACCTTTTCAGGCTCTTCATGTTTTTGAACACCGTTTCATTATCCTCCTATTTTTCAGACCATTTCATGCTCCTCATATTTTTGACACCTTTTGAAGCTCTTCATATTTTTCACACCTTCTCGGGCTCTTCATGTTTTTCAACTCAGCTTCAGGCTCCTCCTATTTTTCAGACCGTATCATGCTCCTCATATTTTTCACACCTTTTGAAGCTCTTCATACTTTTCATATTTTTGAAGATCTTCATATTTTTCACACGATTTCAGACTCTTCCTGTTTTTCAACACCGCTTCATGCTCCTGCTATTTATCATACCGTTTCATTCTTCTCATATTTTTGACACGTTTTGAGGCTCTTCATATTTTTCACACCTTTTCAGTCTCTGCATGTTTTTGAACACCGTTTCATGCTCCTCATGTATTTCACACCTTTTGAAGCTCTTCATATTTTGCACACCTTTTCAGGCTCTTCATGTTGTTGAACACAGCTTCATCCTCCTATTTTTAAGAGGGTTTCATGCTCGTCATATTTTTGACACATTTTGAAGCTCTTCATATTTTTCACACCTTTTGAAGCTGTTCATATATTTCACACCTTTTCAGGCTCTTCATGTTTTTCAACACCACTTCATGCTCCTCCTATTTTTCAGACCCTTTCATTCTAATCTAATTTTTGACACCTTTTGAAGCTCTCATATTTTTCACACCTTTTGAGGCTCTTCATATTTTTCACACCTTTTCAGGCTTTCATGTTTTTGAACACCGCTTCATACTCCTCCTATTTTTCTGAATGTTTCGTTCTCCTCATATTTTTCAGACCGAATCATGCTCCTCATATATTTCACACCTTTTGAATCTCTTCACGTTTTCACACCTTTTGAATCTATTCATATTTTTCACACCTTTTCAGGCTCCTCATGTTTTTGAACAAGGCTTCATGCTCCTCCAATATTTCAGACCGTATCATGCTCTTCATATTTTTGACACCTTTTTAAGGTCTTCATATTTTTCACACCTTTTCAGTCTCTTCAAGTTTTTGAACACTGGTACATGCTCCGCCTATTTTTCACACCTTTTGAAGCTCTTCAAATTTTTCACACCTTCTCAGGCTCTTCATGTTGTCAACACCGTTTCATGCTCCTCCTATTTTTCAGAACGTTTCATGCTCCTCATATTTTTCACACCTTTTGAAGCTCTTCATATATTTCACACCTTTTCAGGCTCTTCATGTTTTTGAACACCGCTTCATGCTCCTCCTATTTTTCAGACCGTTTCATGCTCCTCATATTTTTGACACCTTTTGAAGCTCTTCATATTTTTCACACATTTTCAGGCTCCTCATGTTTTTGAACACCGCATCATGCTCCTCCTATTTTCAGACCGTTTCATGCTCCTGATGTATTTCACACCTTTTGAAGCTCTTCACATTGTTCACACCTTTTCAAGCTCTTCATGTTTCTGAACACCGTTTCAAGCTGTTCCTAAATTTCAGACCGTTTCATGTTCCTCATATTTTTGACACCTTTTGAAGCTCTTCATATATTTACACCTTTTCAGGCTCTTCATGTTTTTCAACACCACTTCCTCCTCCTCCTATTTTTCAGACCGCTTCATGCTCCTCTCATTTTTGACACCTTTTGAAGCTCTTCATACTTTGACAACTTTTGAGGCTCTTCATATTTCTCACACGTTTTCAGGCTCTTCATGTTTTTCAACACCGCTTCATGCTCCTACTCTTTTTCAGACCGTTTAATGCTCATCTCATTTTTGACACCTTGTGAAGGTCTTCATATTTTTCACACCTTTTGAAGCTCTTCATATTTTCACAACTTTTCAGGCTTTTCATGTTTTTGAACACCGTTTCATGCTCCTGCATATTTCAGACCGATTCTTGCTGCTCATATGTTTGACACGTTTTGAAGCTCTTCATCTTTTTCACACCTTTTCAGGCTCTTCATGTTTTTCAACACCACTTCATGCTCCTCCTATTTTTCAGACCTTTTGAAGCTCTTCATATTTTTACACCTTTTCAGGCTCTTCATATTTTTGAACACCGTTTCATGCTCCTAATATTTTTCAGAGCGTTTCATGCTTCTCATATTTTTGACACCTTTTGAAGCTCTTCATATTTTTCACACCTTTTCAGGCTCTTCATGTTTTTCAACACCACTTCATGCTCCTCCTATTTTTCAGACCTTTTGAAGCTCTTCATCTTTTTCACACGTTTTCAGGCTCTTCATGTTTTTCAACACTGCTTCATGCTCCTCCTATATTTCAGACTGTTTCATGCTCCTCATTTTTTTCACACCTTTTGAAGCTCTTCATATTTTTCAAGCCTTTTCAGGCTCTTCATGTTTTTGAACACCGCTTCATGCTCCTCCTATTTTTCAAACCGTTTCATGATCCTCATGTATTTCAAACCTTTGAAACTCTTCATATTTTTCACACCTTTTGAAGCTCTTTATAATTTTCACAACTTTTCAGGCATTTCATGTTATCAACACAGTTTCAGGCTCCGCCTATTTTTCAGACCGTTTCATGCTCCTCATGTTTTTGACACCTTTTGAAGGTCTTCATATTTTTCACACCTTTTCAGGCTCTTCATGTTTTTGAACATCATTTCATGCTCCTCCTATTTTTCAGACTGTTTCATGCTCCTCTTATTTTTCACACCTTTTGACGCTCTTCATATTTTTGCCACCTTTTCAAGCTCTTCATGTTTTTCAACACAGTTTCATGCTCCTCCTATTGTTCAAACCGTTTCAAGCTTCTCATATTTTTGACACCTTTTGAAGCTCAACATATTTTTCACACCTTTTCATGCTCTTCATGTTTTTCAACACCGTTACATGATTCTCCTATTTTTCAGACTGTTTCATGCTCCTCATATTTTTGACCTTTTTGAAGCTCTTCGTGTTTTTCACACCATTTAGGATCTTCATGATTTTCAACACCGCTTCATACTGCTCCTATTTTTCAGACCGTTTCATGCTCCTCATATATTTTACACATTTTGAAGCTCTTCATATATTTCACAACTTTTCAGGCTCTTCATTTTTTTCAACACTGCTTCTTGCCACTCCTATTTTTCAGACCGTTTCTTGCGCCCCATGTTTTTGACAGCTTTTGAAGCACTTCCTGTTTTTCACACCTTTTCAGGCTCTTCATTTTTCAACACCGCTTCATGCTCCTCCTATTTTTCAGACCGTTTCATGCTCCTCATATTTTTGACACCTTTTAATGCTCTTCATATATTTCACACCTTTTGAGGCTCCTCATGTATTTCAACACCAATTCATGCTCCTCCTATTTTTCAAACAGTTTCATGCTCCTCCTATTTTTGACACCTTTTGAAATTCTTCATTTATTTCACACCTTTTCAGGCTCTTCATGTTTTTCAACACCGCTTCATGCTCTTCCTATTTTTAAGACCGTTTCATGCACCTCATAATTTTGAAACCTTTTGAAGCTCTTCATATTTTTCACACATTTTCAGGCTCTTCATGTTTTTCCACACCGTTACAGGGTGCTCATATTTTTCAGACCGTTTTAATGTGCCTCATACATTTGACACCTTTTGAAGCTCTTCATATTTTTCACACCTTTTCAGTCTCTTCATGTTTTTGAACACAGTTTCATGCTTCTCCTATTTTTCAGACCGTTTCATGCTCCTCATTTTTTTGAAACCTTTTGAAGCTCTTCATATATTTTACACCTTTTCAGGCTCTTCATGTTTTTGAACACCGTTTCATGCTCCTCATATTTTTGACATGTTTTGTAACTCTTCATATTTTTCACACCTTTTCATTCGCTTCAGGGTTTCAACACCGTTTGATGCTCCTCCTATTTTTCAGACCGTTTCATCCTCCTCCTATTTTTGACACCTTTTGAAGCTCTTCATATTTTTCACAACTTTTCATGCTCTTCATCTTTTTCAACACCTCTTCATGCTCCTCATATTTTTGTCACCTTTTGAAGCTCTTCATATGTTTCACACCATTTCATGTTCTTCATGTTTTTCAATACCGTTTCATGCTCCTCCTAATTTTCAGATCATTTCATGCTCCTCATATATTTGACAACTTTTGAAACTCTTCATATTTTTTGCACCTTTTCAGTCTCTTCATGTTTTTGAAGACCTCTTCATGCTACCTGCTATTTTTCAGACCGTTTCACGATCCTCATATTTTGCAGACCTTTTGAATCTCTTCATAATTTCCACACTATTTCAGTATCTTCATGTTTTTGAACATCATTTCATGCTCCTCCTATTTTTCAGACCATTTCATGCTCCTCATATTTTTGACACCTTTTAAAGCTCTTCATATATTTCACATCTTTTCAGACTCTTCATGATTTCCAACACCGCTTCATGCTCCTCATATTTTTCAGACTGTTTCATGCTCATCACATTTTTGTCACCTTTTGAAGCTCTTCATATTTTTCACACCTTTTCAGGCTCTTCATGTTTTTAAGAACCACTTCATGCTCCTCCTATTTTTCAGACCGTTTCATGCATATCTCATTTTTGACACTTTTTGAAACTCTTCATATTTTTCACACTTTTTCAGGAACTTCATGTATTTGAACACCGCTTCATGGTCCTCCGTTTTTTCAGATCGTTTCATGCTCCTCATGTATTTCACAAGTTTTGAAACTCTTCATATATTTCACACCTTTTCAAGCTCTTTATGTTTTTGAACACCGTTTCATGCTCCGCTTATTTTTCAGACCGTTTCATGCTCCTCATATTTTTGACACTTTTTGAAGCTCTTCATATTTTTCACACCTTTTGAAGCTCTTCTTAGTTTTCACACTTTTTCAGGCTCTTCATGTTTTTGAACACTGCTTCATGCTCCTCCAAATTTCCAGACCGTTTCATACTCCTCATATTTTTGACACGTTTTGAGGCTCTTCATATTTTTCACACATTTTCAAGCTCTTCATTTTTTTGAACAACGTTTCACGATCTTCCTATTTTTCAGAACGTTTCATGCTCCTCATATTTTTGACACCTTTTAAAGCTCTTCATATTTTTCACACCTTTCAAGCTCTTCATGTTTATGAACACCGCTTCATGCTCCTCCTATTTTTCAGACCGTTTCATGCTTCTCATATTTTTGACACCTTTTGAAGCTCTCATATTTTTCACACCATTTCAGGCTCTTCATGTTTTTGAACACCGCTTCATGCTCCTCCTATTTTTCAGACCGTTTCCTGCTCCTCATATATTTGATACATTTTGAAGCTCTTCATATTTTTCACACCTTTTCAGGCTCTTCATGATTTTGAACACCGCTTAATGCTCCTCGTATTTTTTAGACCGTTTCAGGCTCCTCATGTATATCACACCTATTGAAGCTCTTCATATTTTTCACACCTTTTCAGGCTCTTCATGATTTTGAACACCGCTTAATGCTCCTCGTATTTTTTAGACCGTTTCATGCTCCTCATGTATATCACACCTTTTAAAGCTCTTCAAATTTTTCACATCTTTTGAAGCTCTTCGTATTTTCACATCTTTTAAAGCTCTTCATATTTTTCACACCTTTTCAGGCTCTTCATGTTTTTGAACACCGCTTCATGCTCCTCCTATTTTTCAGACCGTTTCATGCTCCTCATATTTTTCAAAACTTTTGAAGCTCTTCATATTTTTCACACCTTTTGAAGCTATTCATATATTTCACAAGTTCTCAGGCTCTTCATGTTTTTCAACATCACTTCATGCTCCTCCTATTTTTCAGACCCTTTCATGCTAATCTAATTTTTGACTCCTTTTGAAGCTCTTCATATTTTTCTCACCTTTTGAAGCTCTTCATATTTTTCACACCTTTTCAGGCTCTTCATGTTTTTGAACACCGCTTCATGCTCCTCCTGTTTTTCAGACCGTTTCATGCTCCTCATATTTTTCACAACTTTGAAGCTCTTCATATTTTTGACACCTTTTGAAGCTCTTCATATTTTTCAAACCTTTTTCGGCTCTTTATGAATTTTAAAACCGCTTCATGCTCCTCCTTATTTTTCACACCGTTTCATGCTCATCTCATTTTTGACTCCTTTTGAAGCTCTTCATATTTTTCACACCTTACGAAGCTGTTCATATTTTTCACATTTTTGAAGCTCTTCATATTTTTCACACGTTTTCAGGCTCTTCATGTTTTTCAACACCGCTTCATGCTCCTGCTATTTCCAGACCGTTACATACTCCTCATATTTTTGACACGTTTTGAGGCTCTTCATATTTTTCACACCTTTTCCTGCTCTTCATCTTTTTCAAAACCGTTTCATGCTCATCCTGTTTTTCAGAGTGTTTCATGCTCCTCATATGTTTGACACCTTAAGAAGCTCTTCATATTTTTCACACCTTTTCAGGCTCTTCATGTTTGTCAAGACCGTTTCATGCTCATATTATTTTTCAGAACGTTTCATCCTCCTCATATTTTTGACACCTTTTGAAGCTCTTCGTAGTTTTCACATCTTTTCAGGCTCTACTTATTTTTCAACACCAGTTCATGATCCTCCTATTTTTCAGACCGTTTCATGCTCCTCATATATTTGACACCTTTTGAAGCTCTTCATATTATTCACAATTTTTCAGGCTCTTCATGTTTTTCATCACCGTTTCATGTTGCTTCTATTTTTCAGACCGTTTCATGCTCCTCATATTTTTCACATCTTTTGAAGCTCTTCATATTTTTCACACCTTTTCAGTCTCTTCATGTTTTTGACGACAGCTTCATGCTCCTCCTATTTTTCAGACCGTTTCATGCTCCTCATATATTTGACACCTTTTGAAGCTCTTAACATTTTTCACACCTTTTCATGCTTTTCATCTTTTTCAAAACCGTTTCATGCTCCTCCTATTTTTCAGACTGTTTCATGCTCCTCATATGTTTGACACCTTTTGAATCTCTTCATATTTTTCACACCTTTTCAGCCTCTTCATGTTTGTCAACACCGTTTCATGCTCCTATTATTTTTCATACCGTTTCATGCTCCTCCTATTTTTGAAACCTTTTGAAACTCTTCCTGTTTTTCACACCTTTTCAGGCTCTTCTACTTTTTCAACACCGCTTCATGATCCTCCTATTTTTCAGACCATTTCATCCTTCTCATATATTTGACACCTTTTAAAGCTCTTCATATTATTCACAACTTTTCAATCTCTTCATGTTTTCAAAAACACTTCATGCTCCTCCTATTTTTCAGACCGTTTCATGCTCCTCATATATTTGACACCTTTTGAAGCTCTTCATATTTTTCACAACATTTCAATCTCTTCATGTTTTCAACAACACTTCATGCTCATATTATTTTTCAGACTGTTTCATGCTCCTCATATTTTTGACACCTTTTGAAGCTCTTCATATTTTTCACACCTTTTTAGGCTCTTCATGTTTTTCAACACCGCTTCATGCTCCTCCTATTTTTCAGACCGATTCATACTCATCTCATTTTTGACACCTTTTGAAGCTCTTCATATTTTTCACAACTTTGAAGCTCCTCATATTTTTCACACGTTTTCAGGCTCTTCATGTTTTTCAACACCGCTTCATGCTCCTCCTATTATTCAGAACGTTTCATTCTCCTCATATTTTTGACACCTTTTGAAGTTCCTCCTATATTTCACACCTTTTCAGCCTCTTCTTTTTTTTCAACACCACTTCATGCTCCTCTTATTTTTCAGACCGTTTCATGCTCATCTCATTTTTGACACATTTGAAGCTCTTCATATTTTTCACACCTTTTGAAGCTCTTCATATTTTTCACAACTTTTCAGGCTCTTGATGTTTTTCAACAACGCTTCATGCTCCTCCTATTTTTCAGACCGTTTCATGCTCCTCATATTTTTGACACTTTTTGAAGCTCTTATTTTTCACAACTTTTTAGGCTCTTCATGTTTTTCAACACCGATTCATGCTCCTCCTCTTTTTCAGACCGTTTCATGCTCCTCATATTTTGACACATTTTGAAGCTCTTCATATTTTTCACACCTTTTCTGGCTGTTCAAGTTTTTCAACCACACTTCATGCTCCTCCTTTTTTTGCAGACCGCTTCATGCTCCTCATATTTTTGACACCTTTTGAAGCTCTTCATATTTTTCACACGTTTTCATGCTCTTCATGTTTTTCAACACCGCTTCATGCTCCTCATAATTTTCAGACCGTTTCATGCTCATCTCATTTTTGACACCTTTTCAAGCTTTTCATATTTTTCACAATTTTTCAGGCTCTTCATGTTTTTGAACACCGCTTCATGCTCCTCCTATTTTTCAGACCGTATCCTGCTCCTCATATTATTCACACCTATTGAAGCTCTTCATATTTTTCAAACCTTTTAAGACTCTTCATGTTTTTCAACACCACTTCATGCTCCTCCTATTTTTCAGAGAGTTTCATGCTCCTCATGTATTTCACACCTTTTTAAGCTCTTCATATTTTTCACACCTTTTCAGGCTCTTCATGTTTTTCCACACCACTTCATGCTTCTCCCATTTTTCAGACCGTTTCATGCTCCTCATGAATTTCACACCTTTTGAAGCTCTTCATATTTTTCACACCTTTACAGGCTCTTCATGTTTCTGATCACCGTTTCATTCTCCTCCTATCTTTCAGACCGTTTCATGCTCCTCATATTTTTGACCCCTTTTGAAGCTCTTCATATTTTTCACACCTTTTCAGGCTCTTCATTTTTTTGAACATCGCTCATGATCCTCCTAATTTTCAGAACGTTTCATGCTCCTCATATTTTTGACCCCTTTTGAAGCTCTTCATATTTTTCACACCTTTTCAGGCTCTTCATGTTTTTGATCACCGTTTCATGCTCCTCCTATTTTTCAGAACGTTTCATGCTCCTCATATTTTTGACACCTTTTGAACCTCTTCATATATTTCACACCTTTTCAGGCTCTTCATGTTTTTCAACACCGTTTCATGCTGCTTCTATTTTTCACACCGTTTCATGCTCTCCATATTTTTCACACCTTTTGAAGCTCTTCATATTTTTCACACCTTTTCAGGCTCTTCATGTTTTTGACACAGCTTCATGCTCCTCCTATTTTTCAGACCGTTTCATGCTCCTCATATTTTTGACACCTTTTGAAACTCTTCATATTTTTGACGCCTTTTCAGGCTCTTCATGTCTTTCAACACCGTTTCATGATCCTCCTATTTTTCAGACCGTTTCATGCTCATCTCATTTTTGACACCTGTTGAAGCTTTTCATATTTTTCACAACTTTTTAGGCTCTTCATGTTTTTGAACACACTTCATGCTCCTCCTATTTTTCAGCCCGTTTCATGCTCCTCATGTATTTCACACGTTTTGAAGCTCTTCATATTAATCAAACCTTTTCAGGCTCTTCATGTTTTTCAACACCATTTCATGCCGCTTCTATTTTTCAGACCGTTTCTAGCTCCTCATATTTTTCACACCTTTTGAAGCTCTTCATATTTTACACACCTTTTCAGGCTCTTCATGTTTTTCAACACTGCTTCATGATCCTCCTATTTTTCAGAACATTTCATGCTCTTCATATTTTTCACACCTTTTCAGGCTCTTCATGTTTTTCAACACCACTTCATGCTCCTCCTACTTTTCAGACCGTTTCATGCTTCTCATATATTTGAAACCTTTTGAAGCTCTTCATATTTTTCACACCTTTTCAGACTCTTCATGTTTTTGAACACCGCTTCATGCTCCTCCTATTTTTCAGACCGTTGCATGCTCCTCATATTTTTGACACCTTTTGAAGCTCTTCATATTTTTCACGTCTTTTGAAGCTTTTCATATTTTTCACACCTTTTCAGGCTCTTCATGATTTTCAACACCGCTTCATGCTCCTCCTATTTTTCAGACAGTTTCATGCTCATCTCATTTTTGACACCTTTTGAAGCTCTTCATATTATTCACACCTTTGAAGCACTTCATATTTTTCATATTTTTGAAGCTCTTCATATTTTCACACTTTTCAGACACTTCATGTTTTTCAACACCGCTTCATGCTCCTGATATTTTTCAGATCGTTTCATGCTCATCTCTTTTTGACACCTTTTGAAGCTCTTCATATTTTTCACACCTTTTCAGGGTTTTCATTTTTTTCAACACCACTTCATGCTCCTCCAATTTTTCAGATTGTTTCATGCTCCCCGTATTTTAGACACCTTTTGAAGCTCGTCATATTTCTCACACCTTTTCAGGCTCTTGATGATTTTCAACATCACTTCATTCTCCTCCTGTTTTTCAGACCGTTTCATGCTCATCTCATTTTGACACCTTTTGAAGCTCTTCATATTTTTCACACATTTTGAAGCTCTTCATATTTTTCACACGTTTTCAGGCTCTTCATATTTTTCAACACCACTTCATGGTACTCCTATTTTTCACGCCGTTTCATACTCATCTAATTTTTGACACTTTTTGAAGCTCTTCATATTTTTCACACCTTTTGAAGCTCTTCATATTTTTCACACGTTTTCAGGCTCTTCATGTTTTTCAACACCGCTTCATGCTCCTCCTATGTTTCAGGCCGTTTAATCCTCCTCATGTATTTCACACCTTTTGAATCACTTCATATTTTTCACAGCTTTTCAGGCTCTTCATGTTTTTCAACACCACTCCATGCTCCTCCTATTTTTCACACCGTTTCGTTCTCCTCATATTTTTCACACCTTTTGAAGCTCTTCATATATTTCACACCTTTTCAGGCTCTTCATTTTTTTCAACACCACTTCATCCTCCTCCAGTTTTTCAGACCGTTTCATTCTCATCTCATTTTGACACCTTTTGAAGCTCTTCATATTTTTCACACCTTTTGAAGCTCTTCATATTTTTCACAACTTTTCAGGCTCTTCATGTTTTTCAACACCGCTTCATGCTCCTCCTATTTTTCAGACCGTTTAATGCTCCTCATGTATTTCACACTGTTTGAAGTTCCTCATATTTTTCACACCTTTTCAGGCTCTTCATGTTTTTGAACATGGCGTCATGCTCCTCCTATTTTTCAGACCGTTTCATGCTCCTCATATTTTTGACACCTTTGAAGCTCTTCATATTTCTCACAGCTTTTCAGGCTCTTCATGTTTTTCAACACTGCTTCATGCTCCTCCTATTTTTCAGATCATTTCATGCTCCTCATATTTTGGACACCTTTTGAAGCTCTTCATATTTTTCACACCTTTTGAAGCTCTTCATGTTTTTCAACACCGCTTCATGCTCCTCCAATTTTTCAGACCGTTTCATGCTCCTCATATTTTGGACACCTTTTGAAGCTCTTCATATTTTTCACACCTTTTCAGGCTCTTCATGTTTTACAACAACACTTCATGCTCCTTCTATATTTCAGAGAGTTTCATGCTCCTCATGTATTTCACACCTTTTGAAGCTCTTCATATATTTCACAACTTTTCAGGCTTCTCAATTTTTTCATCACCACTTCTTGCTCCTATTATTTTTCAGACCTTTTCATGCTCATCCCTTTTTGACACATTTTGAAGCTCTTCATATTTTTCACAACTTTTCATGCTCTTGATGATTTTCAACACCGCTTCATTCTCCTGTTTTTTAGACCGTTTCATGCTCATCTCATTTTGACACCTTTTGATACTCTTCATATTTTTCACACCTTTTCAGGCTCTTCATGATTTTCAATACCGCATCATGATCCTCCTATTTTTCAGACCTTTTCATGCTCATCTCTTTTTTCACACCTTTTGAAACTCTTCATATTTTTCACACTTTTTGAAGGTCTTCATATTTTTCACACCTTTTCAGGCTCTTCTTGTTTGTGAACACCGTTTCATAATCCTCCTATTTTTCAGACCATTTCTTGCTCCTCATATTTTTCACACCTTTTGAAGCTCTTCATATTTTTCACAACTTTTCAGGCTCTTCATGTTTTTCCACACCACTACATGCTTCTCCTATTTTTTAGCCCGTTTCATGCTCCTCATGTATTTCACAGCTTTTGAATCTCTTCATGTTTTTCACACCTTTTCAGGCTCTTCATGTTTTTGATCACCGTTTCATGCTCCTCCTATTTTTCAGACCGTTTCATGCTCCTCATATTTTTGACACCTTTTGAAGCTCTTCATATATTTCACACCTTTTCAGGCTCTTCATGTTTTTGAACACCGCTTCATGCTCCTCCTATTTTTTAGACCATTTAATGCTCCTCATCTATTTCACACCTTTTGAAGCTCTTCATATTTTTCACACCTTTTCAGGCTCTTGATGTTTTTCAACACCGCTTCATTCTCATCCTCTTTTTCAGAACGTTTCATGCTCCTCATATTTTTGACACCTTTTGAAGCTCTTCATATATTTCACACCTTTTCAGTCTCTTCATGTTTTAGAACACCGCTTCATGCTCCTAATATTTTTCAGACCGTTTAATGCTCCTCATGTATTTCACACCTTTTGAAGCTCTTCATATTTTTCACACCTTTTCAGGCTCTTCATGTTTTTGAACACCGCTTCATGCTCCTCCTATTTTTCAGACCGTTTCATGCTCCTCATGTTTTTGACACCTTTTGAAGTTCTTAATATTTTTCACACCTTTTCAGGCTCTTCATGTTTTTCAACACCGCTTCATGCTCCTAATATTTTTCAGACCGTTTCTTGCACCTCATATATTTCACACCTTTTGAAACTCTTCATATTTTTCACACATTTTTCAGGCTCTTCTTGTTTTTCAACACCGCTTCATGCTCCTAATATTTTTCGGACCGTTTCTTGCACCTCATATATTTCACACCTTTTGAAACTCTTCATATTTTTCACACTTTTTCAGGCTCTTCATGTTTTTGAACACACCTTCATGCTCCTCCTCTTTTTCAGACCGTTTCATGCTCCTCATATTTTTGACAATTTTGAGGCTTTTCATATTTTTCACACCTATTCAGGCTCTTCATGTTTTTGAACACCGTTTCATAATCCTCCTATTTTTAAGACGGTTTCATGCTCCTCATATTTTTGACACCTTTTTAAGCTCGTCATATTTTTCACATCTTTTGAAGCTTTTCATATTTTTCACACCTTTTCGGGCTCTTCATGATTTTCAACACCGCTTCATGCTCCTCCTATTTTTCAGAGAGTTTCATGCTCATCTCATTTTTGACACCTTTGGAAGCTCTTCATAATTTTCACAACTTTTGAAGCGCTTCATATTTTTCATATTTTTGAAGCTCTTCATATTTTCACACTTTTCAGACACTTCATGTTTTTCAACACCGCTCCATGCTCCTGCTATTTTTCAGATCGTTTCATGCTCCTCATGTATCTCACACCTTTTGAAGCTCTTCACATATTTCACACCTTTTCAGGCTCTTCATGTTTTTCAACACCGCTTCATGTTCCTCCTATTTTTCAGAACATTTCATGCTCCTCATATTTTTGACACCTTTTGAAGCTCTTCATATTTTTCACACCTTTTCAGGCTTTTCATATTTTTGAACACCGCTTCATGTTCCTCCTATTTTTCAGACCGTTTCATGCTCCTCATATTTTTGACACCTTTTGAAGCTCTTCATATATTTCACACCTTTTCAGGCTCTTCATATTTTTGAACACCGCTTCATGCTCCTCCTATTTTTCAGATTGTTTCATGCTCCTCATATTTTAGACACCTTTTGAAGCTCTTCATATTTCTCACACCTTTTCAGGCTCTTGATGATTTTCAACATCGCTTCATTCTCCTCCTGTTTTTCAGACCGTTTCATGCTCATCTCATTTTGACACCCTTTGAAGCTCTTCATATTTTTCACACCTTTTCAGGCTCTTCATGTTTTTGAACACCGCTTCATGCTCCTCCTATTTTTCAGACCTTTTCATGCTCCTCATATTTTTGACACCTTTTGAAGCTTTTCATATTTTTCACACCTCTTCAGGCTCTTCATTTTTTTCAACTCCACTTCATGCTCCTCCTATTTTTCAGACCGTTTCACGCTCATCTAATATTTGACACCATTTGAAGCTCTTCATATTTTCCACACCTTTTGAAGCTCTTCATATTTTTCACACGTTTTCAGGCTCTTCATGTTTTTCAGCACCGCATCATTCTCCTCCTATTTTTCAGACCGTTTCATGCTCATCTCATTTTGACACGTCTTGAAGCTCTTCATATTTTTCACACCATTTGAAGCTCTTCATACTTCTCACAGCTTTTCAGGCTCTTCATGTTTTTCAACACCACTCCATACTCCTCCTATTTTTCAAACCGTTTCGTTCTCCTCATATTTTTCACACCTTTTGAAGCTCTTCATATATTTCACACCTTTTCAGGGTCTTCATTTTTTTCAACACCACTTCATGCTCCTCCTGTTTTTCAGACCGTTTCATTCTCATCTTATTTTGACACCTTTTGAAGCTCTTCATATTTTTCACACCTTTTGAAGCTCTTCATATTTTTCACAAGTTTTCAGGCTCTTCATGTTTTTCAACACCGCTTCATGCTCCTCCTGTTTTTCAGACCGTTTAATGCTCCTCATGTATTTCACACCGTTTGAAGTTCCTCATATTTTTCACACCTTTTCAGGCTCTTCATATTTTTGAACACGGCGTCATGCTCCTCCTATTTTTCAGACCTTTTCATGCTCCTCATATTTTTGACACCTTTTGAAGCTCTTCATATTTCTCACAGCTTTTCAGGCTCTTCATGTTTTTCAACACCGCTTCATGCTCCTAATATTTTTCAGACCGTTTCTTGCACCTCATATATTTCACACCTTTTGAAACTCTTCATATTTTTCACACATTTTTCAGGCTCTTCTTGTTTTTCAACACCGCTTCATGCTCCTAATATTTTTCGGACCGTTTCTTGCACCTCATATATTTCACACCTTTTGAAACTCTTCATATTTTTCACACTTTTTCAGGCTCTTCATGTTTTTGAACACACCTTCATGCTCCTCCTCTTTTTCAGACCGTTTCATGCTCCTCATATTTTTGACAATTTTGAGGCTTTTCATATTTTTCACACCTATTCAGGCTCTTCATGTTTTTGAACACCGTTTCATAATCCTCCTATTTTTAAGACGGTTTCATGCTCCTCATATTTTTGACACCTTTTTAAGCTCGTCATATTTTTCACATCTTTTGAAGCTTTTCATATTTTTCACACCTTTTCGGGCTCTTCATGATTTTCAACACCGCTTCATGCTCCTCCTATTTTTCAGAGAGTTTCATGCTCATCTCATTTTTGACACCTTTGGAAGCTCTTCATAATTTTCACAACTTTTGAAGCGCTTCATATTTTTCATATTTTTGAAGCTCTTCATATTTTCACACTTTTCAGACACTTCATGTTTTTCAACACCGCTCCATGCTCCTGCTATTTTTCAGATCGTTTCATGCTCCTCATGTATCTCACACCTTTTGAAGCTCTTCACATATTTCACACCTTTTCAGGCTCTTCATGTTTTTCAACACCGCTTCATGTTCCTCCTATTTTTCAGAACATTTCATGCTCCTCATATTTTTGACACCTTTTGAAGCTCTTCATATTTTTCACACCTTTTCAGGCTTTTCATATTTTTGAACACCGCTTCATGTTCCTCCTATTTTTCAGACCGTTTCATGCTCCTCATATTTTTGACACCTTTTGAAGCTCTTCATATATTTCACACCTTTTCAGGCTCTTCATATTTTTGAACACCGCTTCATGCTCCTCCTATTTTTCAGATTGTTTTATGCTCCTCATATTTTAGACACCTTTTGAAGCTCTTCATATTTCTCACACCTTTTCAGGCTCTTGATGATTTTCAACATCGCTTCATTCTCCTCCTGTTTTTCAGACCGTTTCATGCTCATCTCATTTTGACACCCTTTGAAGCTCTTCATATTTTTCACACCTTTTCAGGCTCTTCATGTTTTTGAACACCGCTTCATGCTCCTCCTATTTTTCAGACCTTTTCATGCTCCTCATATTTTTGACACCTTTTGAAGCTTTTCATATTTTTCACACCTCTTCAGGCTCTTCATTTTTTTCAACTTCACTTCATGCTCCTCCTATTTTTCAGACCGTTTCACGCTCATCTAATATTTGACACCATTTGAAGCTCTTCATATTTTCCACACCTTTTGAAGCTCTTCATATTTTTCACACGTTTTCAGGCTCTTCATGTTTTTCAGCACCGCATCATTCTCCTCCTATTTTTCAGACCGTTTCATGCTCATCTCATTTTGACACGTCTTGAAGCTCTTCATATTTTTCACACCATTTGAAGCTCTTCATACTTCTCACAGCTTTTCAGGCTCTTCATGTTTTTCAACACCACTCCATACTCCTCCTATTTTTCAAACCGTTTCGTTCTCCTCATATTTTTCACACCTTTTGAAGCTCTTCATATATTTCACACCTTTTCAGGGTCTTCATTTTTTTCAACACCACTTCATGCTCCTCCTGTTTTTCAGACCGTTTCATTCTCATCTCATTTTGACACCTTTTGAAGCTCTTCATATTTTTCACACCTTTTGAAGCTCTTCATATTTTTCACAAGTTTTCAGGCTCTTCATGTTTTTCAACACCGCTTCATGCTCCTCCTGTTTTTCAGACCGTTTAATGCTCCTCATGTATTTCACACCGTTTGAAGTTCCTCATATTTTTCACACCTTTTCAGGCTCTTCATATTTTTGAACACGGCGTCATGCTCCTCCTATTTTTCAGACCTTTTCATGCTCCTCATATTTTTGACACCTTTTGAAGCTCTTCATATTTCTCACAGCTTTTCAGGCTCTTCATGTTTTTCAACACCGCTTCATGCTCCTCCTATTTTTCAGACCGTTTAATGCTCCTCATGTATTTCACACTTTTTAAGCTCCTCATATTTTTCACAACTTTTCAGGCTCTTCATGTTTTTGAACACCGCTTCATGCTCCTCCTATTTTTGAGACCGTTTCATGCTCCTCATATTTTTGACACCTTTTGAAGCTTTTCATGTTTTTCACACATTTTTGGGCTCTTCATGTTTTTCAACAGCACTTCATGCTCCTCCTATTTTTCAGATCTTTTCATGCTCATCTCATTTTTGATACCTTTTGAAGATCTTCATATTTGTCACACCTTTTGAATCTCTTCATATATTTCATATTTTTGAAGCTCTTCATATTTTCACACCTTTTCAGGCTCTTCATATTTTTCAACACCGCTTCATACTCCTCCTATTTTTCAGACGGTTTAATCCTCCTCGTGTATTTCACACCTTTTGAATCTCTTCATAATTTTCACTCCTTTTCAGGCTCTTCATGTTTTTGAACACCGTTTCATGCTCCTCCTATTTTTCAGACCGTTTCATGCTCCTCATATTTTTCACACTTTTTGAAGCTCTTCATATTTTTCACACCTTTTCAGGCTCTTCATGTTTTTGAACACCGTTTCATGCTTCTCCTATTTTTCAGACCGTTTCATGCTCCTCATATATTTGACACCTTTTTAAGCTCTTCATATTTTTCACACCCTTTCAGGCTCTTCATGTTTTTGAACACCAATTCATGCTCCTCCTAATTTTCAGACCGTTTCATGCTCCTCAAATTTTTCACACCTTTTGAAGCTCTTCATATTTTTCACACCTTTCACGCTCTTCATGTTTTTGAAAATAGCTTCATGCTCCTCCTATTTTTCAGACCGTTTCATGCTCCTCATATTTTTGACACCTTTTGTAGCTCTTCATATATTTCACACCTTTTCAGGCTCTTCATGTTTTTCAACACCATTTCATGATCCTCCTATTTTTCCGAACATTTCATGCTCTTCATATTTTTGACACCTTTTGAAGCTCTTCATATTTTTCACACCTTTTCAGGCTCTTCATGTTTTTGAACACTGGTTCATGCTCCTCCTATTTTTCAGACCGTTTCATGCTCCTCATGTATTTCACACCTTTTGAAGCTCTTCATATTTTTCACACCTTTTCAGGCTCGTCATGTTTTGATCACCGTTTCATGCTCCTCCAATTTTTCAGACCGTTTCATGCTCTTCATATTTTTGACACCTTTTGAATCACTTCATATTTTTCACACGTTTTCAGGCTCTTCATGTTTTTCAACACCGCTTCATGCTCCTCCTATTTTTCAGACCGTTTCATGGTCCTCATATTTTTGACACCTTTTGAAGCTTTTCATATTTTTCACACTTTTTCAGGCTCTTCATGTTTTTCAACACGGCTTCATGCTCTTCATATTTTTCAGAACGTTTCATGCTCCTCATATTTTTGACACCTTTTGAAGCTCTTCATATTTTTCACACCTTTTCAGGCTCTTCATGTTTTTCAACACCGATTCATGCTCCTAATATTTTTCAGACCGTTTCATGCACCTCATATATTTCACAACTTTTGAAACTCTTCATATTTTTCACACCTTTTCAGGCTCTTCATGTTTGTGAACACCGCTTCATGCTCCTCCTATTTTTCAGACCGTTTCATGCTCCTCATGTTTTTGACACCTTTTGAAGTTCTTAATATTTTTCACACCTTTTCAGGCTCTTCATGTTTTTCAACACTGCTTCATGCTCCTAATATTTTTCAGACCGTTTCTTGCACCTCATATATTTCACACCTTTTGAAACTCTTCATATTTTTCACATCTTTTCAGGCTCTTCTTGTTTTTCAACACCGCTTCATGCTCCTAATATTTTTTGGACCGTTTCTTGCACCTCATATATTTCACACCTTTTGAAACTCTTCATATTTTTCACACCTTTTCAGGCTCTTAATGTTTTTCAACACTGCTTCATGCTCCTCCTCTTTTTCAGACGGTTTCATGCTCCTCATATTTTTGACAATTTTGAGGCTTTTCATATTTTTCACACCTATTCAGGCTCTTCATGTTTTTGAACACCGTTTCATAATCCTCCTATTTTTCAAACGGTTTCATGCTCCTCATAATTTTGACACCTTTTGAAGCTCTTCATATTTTTCACATCTTTTGAAGCTTTTCATATTTTTCACACCTTTTCAGGCTCTTCATGATTTTCAACACCGCTTCATGCTCCTCCTATTTTTCAGACAGTTTCATGCTCATCTCATTTTTGACACCTTTTGAACTCTTCATATTTTTCACAACTTTTGAAGTGCTTCATATTTTTCATATTTTTGAAGCTCTTCATATTTTCACACTCTTCAGACACTTCATGTTTTTCAACACCGCTTCATGCTCCTGCTATTTTTCAGATCGTTTCATGGTCCTCATGTATCTCACACCTTTTGAAGCTCTTCACATATTTCACACCTTTTCAGGGTTTTCATTTTTTTCAACTCCACTTCATTCTCCTCCTATTTTTCACACCTTTTCATGCTCATCTCTTTTTGACACCTTTTGAAGCTCTTCATATTTATCACACCTTTTCAGGCTCTTGATGATTTTCAACACCTCTTCATTCTCCTCCTATTTTTCAGACCGTTTCATGCTCATCTCATTTTGACACCTTTAGAAACTCTTCATATTTTTCACACCTTTTCAGCCTCTTCATGTTTTTTAACACCGCTTCATGCTCCTCCTATTTTTCAGACCGTTTCATTCTCCTCATATTTTTGACACCTTTTCAAACTCTTCATATATTTCACACCTTTTCAGGCTCTTCATGTTTTTCAACACCGCTTCATCCTCCTCCTATTTTTCAGAACGTTTCATGCTCCTCATATTTTTGACACCTTTTGAAGCTCTTCATATTTTTCACACCTTTTCAGGCTTTTCATGTTTTTGAACACCGCTTCATGTTCCTCCTATTTTTCACACCGTTTCATGCTCCTCATATTTTTGACACCTTTTGAACCTCTTCATATATTTCACACCTTTTCAGGCTCTTCATATTTTTGAACACCGCTTCATGCTCCTCCTATTTTTCAGATTGTTTCATGCTCCTCATGTTTTAGACACGTTTTGAAGCTCTTCATATTTCTCACACCTTTTCAGGCTCTTGATGATTTTCAACATCGCTTCATTCTCCTCCTGTTTTTCAGACTGTTTCATGCTCATCTCATTTTGACACCTTTTGAAGCTCTTCGTATTTTTCAAACCTTTTCAGGCTCTTCATGTTTTTGAACACCGCTTCATGCTCCTTCTATATTTCAGACCGTTTCATGCTCCTCATATTTTTGACACCTTTTGAAGCTTTTCATATTTTTCACACCTCTTCAGGCTCTTCATTTTTTTCAACACCACTTCATGCTCCTCCTATTTTTCAGACCTTTTCATGCTCATCTAATTTTTGATACCTTTTGAAGCTCTTCATATTTGTCACACCTTTTGAAGCTCTTCATATTTTTCATATTTTTGAAGCTCTTCATATTTTCACACCTTTTCAGGCTCTTCATATTTTTCAACACCGCTTCATGCTCCTCCTATTTTTCAGACCGTTTCATGCTCCTCATATTTTTCACACCTTTTGAAGCTCTTCATATTTTTCACACCTTTCACGCTCTTCATGTTTTTGAAAATAGCTTCATGCTCCTCCTATTTTTCAGACCGTTTCATGCTCCTCATATTTTTGACACCTTTTGTAGCTCTTCATATATTTCACACCTTTTCAGGCTCTTCATGTTTTTCAACACCATTTCATGATCCTCCTATTTTTACGAACATTTCATGCTCTTCGTATTTTTGACACCTTTTGAAGCTCTTCATATTTTTCACACCTTTTCAGGCTCTTCATGTTTTTGAACACTGGTTCATGCTCCTTCTATTTTTCAGACCGTTTCATGCTCCTCATGTATTTCACACCTTTTGAAGCTCTTCATATTTTTCACACCTTTTCAGGCTCGTCATGTTTTGATCACCGTTTCATGCTCCTCCAATTTTTCAGACCGTTTCATGCTCTTCATATTTTTACACCTTTTGAATCACTTCATATTTTTCACACGTTTTCAGGCTCTTCATGTTTTTCAACACCGCTTCATGCTCCTCCTATTTTTCAGACCGTTTCATGCTCCTCATATTTTTGACACCTTTTGAAGCTCTTCATATTTTTCACACTTTTTCAGGCTCTTCATGTTTTTGAACACCGTTTCATGCTCCTCCTATTTTTCAGACCGTTTCATGCTCCTCATATTTTTGACATTTTTTGAAGCTCTTCATATTTTTCACACCTTTTCAGGCTCTTCATGTTTTTGAACACTGTTTCATGCTCCTCCTATTTTTCAGACCGTTTCATGCTCCTCATATATTTGACACCTTTTTAAGCTCTTCATATTTTTCACACCTTTTCAGGCTCTTCATGTTTTTGAATACCAATTCATGCTCCTCTAAATTTTCAGACCGTTTCATGCTCCTCAAATTTTTCACACCTTTTGAAGCTCTTCATATTTTTCACACCTTTCACGCTCTTCATGTTTTTGAAAATAGCTTCATCCTCCTCCTATTTTTCAGACCGTTTCATGCTCCTCATATTTTTGACACCTTTTGTAGCTCTTCATATATTTCACACCTTTTCAGGCTCTTCATGTTTTTCAACACCATTTCATGATCCTCCTATTTTTCCGAACATTTCATGCTCTTCATATTTTTGACACCTTTTGAAGCTCTTCATATTTTTCACACCTTTTCAGGCTCTTCATGTTTTTGAACACTGGTTCATGCTCCTCCTATTTTTCAGACCGTTTCATGCTCCTCATGTATTTCACACCTTTTGAAGCTCTTCATATTTTTCACACCTTTTCAGGCTCGTCATGTTTTGATCACCGTTTCATGCTCCTCCAATTTTTCAGACCGTTTCATGCTCTTCATATTTTTGACACCTTTTGAATCACTTCATATTTTTCACACGTTTTCAGGCTCTTCATGTTTTTTAACACCGCTTCATGTTCCTCCTATTTTTCAGACCGTTTCATGCTCCTCATATTTTTGACACCTTTTGAAGCTCTTCATATTTTTCACACTTTTTCAGGCTCTTCATGTTTTTCAACACGGCTTCATGCTCTTCATATTTTTCAGAACGTTTCATGCTCCTCATATTTTTGACACCTTTTGAAGCTCTTCATATTTTTCACACCTTTTCAGGCTCTTCATGTTTTTCAACACCGATTCATGCTCCTAATATTTTTCAGACCGTTTCATGCACCTCATATATTTCACAACTTTTGAAACTCTTCATATTTTTCACACCTTTTCAGGCTCTTCATGTTTGTGAACACCGCTTCATGCTCCTCCTATTTTTCAGACCGTTTCATGCTCCTCATGTTTTTGACACCTTTTGAAGTTCTTAATATTTTTCACACCTTTTCAGGCTCTTCATGTTTTTTAACACTGCTTCATGCTCCTAATATTTTTCAGACCGTTTCTTGCACCTCATATATTTCACACCTTTTGAAACTCTTCATATTTTTCACATCTTTTCAGGCTCTTCTTGTTTTTCAACACCGCTTCATGCTCCTAATATTTTTCGGACCGTTTCTTGCACCTCATATATTTCACACCTTTTGAAACTCTTCATATTTTTCACACATTTTCAGGCTCTTCATGTTTTTCAACACTGCTTCATGCTCCTCCTCTTTTTCAGACGGTTTCATGCTCCTCATATTTTTTACAATTTTGAGGCTTTTCATATTTTTCACACTTTTTCAGGCTCTTCATGTTTTTCAACACTGCTTCATGCTCCTCCTCTTTTTCAGACGGTTTCATGCTCCTCATATTTTTTACAATTTTGAGGCTTTTCATATTTTTCACACCTTTTCAGGCTCTTCATGTTTTTCAACACTGCTTCATGCTCCTCCTCTTTTTCAGACCGTTTCATGCTCCTCATATTTTTGACACCTTTTGAAACTCTTCATATTTTCACACCTTTTCAGGCTCTTCATGTTTTTCAACACCGTTTCATGATCCTCCTATTTTTCAGACTGTTTCATGCTCATCTCATTTTTGACACCTTTTGAAGCTTTTCATATTTTTCACAACTTTTCAGGCTCTTCATGTTTTTCCACACCACTTCATGCTTCTATTTTTCAGCCCGTTTCATGGTCCTCATGTATTTCACACCTTTTGAAGCTCTTCATATTTTTCACACCCTTTCAGGCTCTTCATGTTTTTCAACACCATTTCATGCCGCATCTATCTTTCAGACCGTTTCATTCTTCTCATATTTTTGACACCATTTGAAGCTCTTCATATTTTTCACACCTTCTCAGGCTCTTCATGTTTTTGAACACCGCTCATGATCCTCCAAATTTTCAGACCGTTTCATGCTCTTCATATTTTTGACACTTATTGAAGCTCTTCATATTTTTCACTCCTTTTCAGGCTCTTCATGTTTTTCAACACCGCTTCATTGTCCTCCTATATTTCAGACAGTTTCATGCTCATCTCATTTTTGACACCTTTTGAAGCTTTTCAAATTTTTCACAACATTTCAGGCTCTTCATGTTTTTGAACACCGCTTCATGCTCCTCCTATTTTTCAGAGAGTTTCATGCTCCTCATGAATTTCATACATTTTGAAGCTCTTCATATTTCTCACACCTTTTCAGGCTCCTCATGTTTTTTATCACCGTTTCATGCTCCTCCTATTTTTCAGAACTTTTCATGCTCCTCATATTTTTGACACCTTTTGAAGCTCTTCATATTTTTCACACGTTTTCAGGCTCTTCATGATTTTGAACACCGCTTCATGAACCTCCTATTTTACAGACCGTTTCATGCACTTTATATTTTTGACCCCTTTTGAAGCTCTTCATATTTTTCACACCTTTTCAGGCTCTTCATATTTTTCAGCACCGTTTCATGCTGCTTCTATTTTTCAGGCCGTTTCATGCTCCTCATAGTTTTCACACCTTTTGAAGCTCTTCATATTTTTCACACCTTTTCAGGCTCTTCATGTTTTTCAACACCGTTTCATGCTGCTTCTATTTTTCAGACCGTTTCATGCTCCTCATATTTTTCACACCTTTTGAAGCTCTTCATATTTTTCACACCTTTTCAGGCTCTTCATATTTTTGAACACAGCTTCATGCTCCTCCTATTTTTCAGACCGTTTCATGCTCCTCATATTTTTGACACCTTTTGAAACTCTTCATATTTTTCACACCTTTTCAGGCTCTTCATGTTTTTCAACACCGTTTCATGATCCTCCTATTTTTCAGACTGTTTCATGCTCATCTCATTTTTGACACCTTTTGAAGCTTTTCATATTTTTCACAACTTTTCAGGCTCTTCTTGTTTTTCCACACCACTTCATGCTTCTATTTTTCAGCCCGTTTCATGGTCCTCATGTATTTCACACCTTTTGAAGCTCTTCATATTTTTCACACCCTTTCAGGCTCTTCATGTTTTTCAACACCATTTCATGCCGCATCTATCTTTCAGACCGTTTCATTCTTCTCATATTTTTGACACCATTTGAAGCTCTTCATATTTTTCACACCTTTTCAGGCTCTTCATGTTTTTGAACACCGCTCATGATCCTCCAAATTTTCAGACCGTTTCATGCTCTTCATATTTTTAACACCTTTTGAAGCTCTTCATATTTTTCACACCTTTTCAGGCTCTTCATGTTTTTCCACACCACTTCATGCTTCTCCTATTTTTCAGAAAGGTTTCATGCTCCTCATGAATTTCAAACCTTTTGAAGCTATTCATATTTTTCACAACTTTTCAGGCTCTTCATGTTTCTGATCACCGTTTCATGCTCCTCCTATCTTTCAGACCGTTTCATGCTTCTCATATTTTTGACACCATTTGAAGCTCTTCATATTTTTCACACGTTTTCAGGCACTTCACGTTTTTGAACACCGCTCATGATCCTCCAAAATTTCAGACCGTTTCATGCTCTTCATATTTTTGACACCTTTTGAAGCTCTTCATATTTTTCACACCTTTTCAGGCTCTTCATGTTTTTCCACACCACTTCATGCTTCTCATATTTTTCAGATCGTTTCATGCTCCTCATGAATTTCACACCTTTTGAAGCTCTTCATATTTTTCACAACTTTTCAGGCTCTTCATGTTTCTGATCACCGTTTCATGCTCCTCCTATCTTTCAGACCTTTTCATGCTTCTCATACTTTTGACACCATTTGAAGCTCTTCATATTTTTCACACCTTTTCAGGCTCCTCATGTTTTTGAACACTGCTCATGATCCTCCGAATTTTCAAACCGTTTCATGCTCTTCATATTTTTGACACCTTTTGAAACTCTTCATATTTTTCACACCTTTTCAGGTTCTTCATGTTTTTCCACACCACTTCATGCTTCTCGTATTTTTCAAACCTTTTCATGCTTCTCATGATTTTCACACCTTTTGAAGCTCTTCATATTTTTCACAACTTTTCAGGCTCTTCATGTTTCTGATCACCGTTTCATGCTCCTCCTATCTTTCACAGCGTTTCATGTTTCTCATATTTTAGACACCATTTGAAGCTCTTCATATTTTTCACACCTTTTCAGGCTCTTCATGTTTTTGAACACCGATCATGTTCCTCCAAAATTTCAGACCGTTTCATGCTCTTCATATTTTTGACACCTTTTGAAGCTATTCATATTTTTCTCACCTTTTCAGACTCTTCATGTTTTTCCACACCACTTCATGCTTCTCATATTTTTCAGACCGTTTCATGCTCCTCATGAATTTCACACCTTTTGAAGCTCTTCATATTTTTCACACCTTTTCAGGCTCTTCATGTTTTTGAACACAGCTTCACGCTTCTCCTATTTTTCAGACCGTTTCATGCTCCTCATGTTTTTCACACCTTTTGAAGCTCTTCATATTTTTCACACCTTTTCAGGCTCTTCATGTTTTTGAACACAGCTTCACGCTTCTCCTATTTTTCAGACCGTTTCATGCTCCTCATACTTTTGACACCTTTTGAAGCTCTTCATAATTTTCACACCTTTTCAGCCTCTTTATGTTTTTCAACACCACTTCATGCTCCTCGCATTTTTCAGACCGTTTCATGCCCCGAATAGTTGTGACACCTTTTGAAGCTCTTCATATTTTTCACACGATTTCAGGCTCTTCATGTTTTTGAACACCGCTTCATGCTCCTCCTGTTTTCCAGACCGTTTCATGCTCCTCATATTTTTGACACATTTTGAAGCTCTTCATATTTTTCACACCTTTTCAGGCTCTTCAGGTTTTTCAACACCACTTCATGCTCCTCCTATTTTTCAGACCGTTTCATCCTCCTCATATTTTTGACACCTTTAAAAGCTCTTCATTATTTCACAACTTTTCAGGCTCTTCATGTGTTTTAGCACCGCTTCATGCTCGTCCTATTTTTCAGACCTTTCATGCTCCTCATATTTTTGACACCTTTTGAAGCTCTTCATATATTTCACACCTTTTCAGGCTCTTCATGTTTTTCAACACCATTTCATGATCCTCCTATTTTTCCGAATATTTCATGCTCTTCATATTTTTGACAGCTTTTGAAGCTCTTCATATTTTTCACACCTTTTCAGGCTCTTCATGTTTTTGAACACTGGTTCATGCTCCTCCTATTTTTCAGACCGTTTCATGCTCCTCATGTATTTCACACCTTTTGAAGCTCTTCATATTTTTCACACCTTTTCAGGCTCGTCATGTTTTGATCACCGTTTCATGCTCCTCCAATTTTTCAGACCGTTTCATGCTCTTCATATTTTTGACACCTTTTGAATCACTTCATATTTTTCACACGTTTTCAGGCTCTTCATGTTTTTCAACACCGCTTCATGCTCCTCCTATTTTTCAGACCGTTTCATGGTCCTCATATTTTTGACACCTTTTGAAGCTCTTCATATTTTTCACACTTTTTCAGGCTCTTCATGTTTTTCAACACGGCTTCATGCTCTTCATATTTTTCAGAACGTTTCATGCTCCTCATATTTTTGACACCTTTTGAAGCTCTTCATATTTTTCACACCTTTTCAGGCTCTTCATGTTTTTCAACACCGATTCATGCTCCTAATATTTTTCAGACCGTTTCATGCACCTCATATATTTCACAACTTTTGAAACTCTTCATATTTTTCACACCTTTTCAGGCTCTTCATGTTTGTGAACACCGCTTCATGCTCCTCCTATTTTTCAGACCGTTTCATGCTCCTCATGTTTTTGACACCTTTTGAAGTTCTTAATATTTTTCACACCTTTTCAGGCTCTTCATGTTTTTCAACACTGCTTCATGCTCCTAATATTTTTCAGACCGTTTCTTGCACCTCATATATTTCACACCTTTTGAAACTCTTCATATTTTTCACATCTTTTCAGGCTCTTCTTGTTTTTCAACACCGCTTCATGCTCCTAATATTTTTTGGACCGTTTCTTGCACCTCATATATTTCACACCTTTTGAAACTCTTCATATTTTTCACACCTTTTCAGGCTCTTCATGTTTTTCAACACTGCTTCATGCTCCTCCTCTTTTTCAGACGGTTTCATGCTCCTCATATTTTTGACAATTTTGAGGCTTTTCATATTTTTCACACCTATTCAGGCTCTTCATGTTTTTGAACACCGTTTCATAATCCTCCTATTTTTCAGACGGTTTCATGCTCCTCATAATTTTGACACCTTTTGAAGCTCTTCATATTTTTCACATCTTTTGAAGCTTTTCATATTTTTCACACCTTTTCAGGCTCTTCATGATTTTCAACACCGCTTCATGCTCCTCCTATTTTTCAGACAGTTTCATGCTCATCTCATTTTTGACACCTTTTGAACTCTTCATATTTTTCACAACTTTTGAAGCGCTTCATATTTTTCATATTTTTGAAGCTCTTCATATTTTCACACTCTTCAGACACTTCATGTTTTTCAACACCGCTTCATGCTCCTGCTATTTTTCAGATCGTTTCATGCTCCTCATGTATCTCACACCTTTTGAAGCTCTTCACATATTTCACACCTTTTCAGGGTTTTCATTTTTTTCAACTCCACTTCATTCTCCTCCTATTTTTCACACCTTTTCATGCTCATCTCTTTTTGACACCTTTTGAAGCTCTTCATATTTTTCACACCTTTTCAGGCTCTTGATGATTTTCAACACCTCTTCATTCTCCTCCTATTTTTCAGACCGTTTCATGCTCATCTCATTTTGACACCTTTAGAAACTCTTCATATTTTTCACACCTTTTCAGCCTCTTCATGTTTTTTAACACCGCTTCATGCTCCTCCTATTTTTCAGACCGTTTCATTCTCCTCATATTTTTGACACCTTTTCAAACTCTTCATATATTTCACACCTTTTCAGGCTCTTCATGTTTTTCAACACCGCTTCATCCTCCTCCTATTTTTCTGAACGTTTCATGCTCCTCATATTTTTGACACCTTTTGAAGCTCTTCATATTTTTCACACCTTTTCAGGCTTTTCATGTTTTTGAACACCGCTTCATGTTCCTCCTATTTTTCACACCGTTTCATGCTCCTCATATTTTTGACACCTTTTGAACCTCTTCATATATTTCACACCTTTTCAGGCTCTTCATATTTTTGAACACCGCTTCATGCTCCTCCTATTTTTCAGATTGTTTCATGCTCCTCATGTTTTAGACACGTTTTGAAGCTCTTCATATTTCTCACACCTTTTCAGGCTCTTGATGATTTTCAACATCGCTTCATTCTCCTCCTGTTTTTCAGACTGTTTCATGCTCATCTCATTTTGACACCTTTTGAAGCTCTTCGTATTTTTCAAACCTTTTCAGGCTCTTCATGTTTTTGAACACCGCTTCATGCTCCTTCTATATTTCAGACCGTTTCATGCTCCTCATATTTTTGACACCTTTTGAAGCTTTTCATATTTTTCACACCTCTTCAGGCTCTTCATTTTTTTCAACACCAATTCATGCTCCTCCTATTTTTCAGACCTTTTCATGCTCATCTAATTTTTGATACCTTTTGAAGCTCTTCATATTTGTCACACCTTTTGAAGCTCTTCATATTTTTCATATTTTTGAAGCTCTTCATATTTTCACACCTTTTCAGGCTCTTCATATTTTTCAACACCGCTTCATGCTCCTCCTATTTTTCAGACCGTTTCATGCTCCTCATATTTTTCACACCTTTTGAAGCTCTTCATATTTTTCACACCTTTCACGCTCTTCATGTTTTTGAAAATAGCTTCATGCTCCTCCTATTTTTCAGACCGTTTCATGCTCCTCATATTTTTGACACCTTTTGTAGCTCTTCATATATTTCACACCTTTTCAGGCTCTTCATGTTTTTCAACACCATTTCATGATCCTCCTATTTTTACGAACATTTCATGCTCTTCGTATTTTTGACACCTTTTGAAGCTCTTCATATTTTTCACACCTTTTCAGGCTCTTCATGTTTTTGAACACTGGTTCATGCTCCTTCTATTTTTCAGACCGTTTCATGCTCCTCATGTATTTCACACCTTTTGAAGCTCTTCATATTTTTCACACCTTTTCAGGCTCGTCATGTTTTGATCACCGTTTCATGCTCCTCCAATTTTTCAGACCGTTTCATGCTCTTCATATTTTTACACCTTTTGAATCACTTCATATTTTTCACACGTTTTCAGGCTCTTCATGTTTTTCAACACCGCTTCATGCTCCTCCTATTTTTCAGACCATTTCATGCTCCTCATATTTTTGACACCTTTTGAAGCTCTTCATATTTTTCACACTTTTTCAGGCTCTTCATGTTTTTGAACACCGTTTCATGCTCCTCCTATTTTTCAGACCGTTTCATGCTCCTCATATTTTTGACATTTTTTGAAGCTCTTCATATTTTTCACACCTTTTCAGGCTCTTCATGTTTTTGAACACCGTTTCATGCTCCTCCTATTTTTCAGACCGTTTCATGCTCCTCATATATTTGACACCTTTTTAAGCTCTTCATATTTTTCACACCTTTTCAGGCTCTTCATGTTTTTGAATACCAATTCATGCTCCTCTAAATTTTCAGACCGTTTCATGCTCCTCAAATTTTTCACACCTTTTGAAGCTCTTCATATTTTTCACACCTTTCACGCTCTTCATGTTTTTGAAAATAGCTTCATCCTCCTCCTATTTTTCAGACCGTTTCATGCTCCTCATATTTTTGACACCTTTTGTAGCTCTTCATATATTTCACACCTTTTCAGGCTCTTCATGTTTTTCAACACCATTTCATGATCCTCCTATTTTTCCGAACATTTTTTGCTCTTCATATTTTTGACACCTTTTGAAGCTCTTCATATTTTTTACACCTTTTCAGGCTCTTCATGTTTTTGAACACTGGTTCATGCTCCTCCTATTTTTCAGACCGTTTCATGCTCCTCATGTATTTCACACCTTTTGAAGCTCTTCATATTTTTCACACCTTTTCAGGCTCGTCATGTTTTGATCACCGTTTCATGCTCCTCCAATTTTTCAGACCGTTTCATGCTCTTCATATTTTTGACACCTTTTGAATCACTTCATATTTTTCACACGTTTTCAGGCTCTTCATGTTTTTTAACACCGCTTCATGTTCCTCCTATTTTTCAGACCGTTTCATGCTCCTCATATTTTTGACACCTTTTGAAGCTCTTCATATTTTTCACACTTTTTCAGGCTCTTCATGTTTTTCAACACGGCTTCATGCTCTTCATATTTTTCAGAACGTTTCATGCTCCTCATATTTTTGACACCTTTTGAAGCTCTTCATATTTTTCACACCTTTTCAGGCTCTTCATGTTTTTCAACACCGATTCATGCTCCTAATATTTTTCAGACCGTTTCATGCACCTCATATATTTCACAACTTTTGAAACTCTTCATATTTTTCACACCTTTTCAGGCTCTTCATGTTTGTGAACACCGCTTCATGCTCCTCCTATTTTTCAGACCGTTTCATGCTCCTCATGTTTTTGACACCTTTTGAAGTTCTTAATATTTTTCACACCTTTTCAGGCTCTTCATGTTTTTTAACACTGCTTCATGCTCCTAATATTTTTCAGACCGTTTCTTGCACCTCATATATTTCACACCTTTTGAAACTCTTCATAATTTTCACATCTTTTCAGGCTCTTCTTGTTTTTCAACACCGCTTCATGCTCCTAATATTTTTCGGACCGTTTCTTCCACCTCATATATTTCACACCTTTTGAAACTCTTCATATTTTTCACACATTTTCAGGCTCTTCATGTTTTTCAACACTGCTTCATGCTCCTCCTCTTTTTCAGACGGTTTCATGCTCCTCATATTTTTTACAATTTTGAGGCTTTTCATATTTTTCACACCTTTTCAGGCTCTTCATGTTTTTCAACACTGCTTCATGCTCCTCCTCTTTTTCAGACGGTTTCATGCTCCTCATATTTTTTACAATTTTGAGGCTTTTCATATTTTTCACACCTTTTCAGGCTCTTCATGTTTTTCAACACTGCTTCATGCTCCTCCTCTTTTTCAGACCGTTTCATGCTCCTCATATTTTTGACACCTTTTGAAACTCTTCATATTTTCACACCTTTTCAGGCTCTTCATGTTTTTCAACACCGTTTCATGATCCTCCTATTTTTCAGACTGTTTCATGCTCATCTCATTTTTGACACCTTTTGAAGCTTTTCATATTTTTCACAACTTTTCAGGCTCTTCATGTTTTTCCACACCACTTCATGCTTCTATTTTTCAGCCCGTTTCATGGTCCTCATGTATTTCACACCTTTTGAAGCTCTTCATATTTTTCACACCCTTTCAGGCTCTTCATGTTTTTCAACACCATTTCATGCCGCATCTATCTTTCAGACCGTTTCATTCTTCTCATATTTTTGACACCATTTGAAGCTCTTCATATTTTTCACACCTTTTCAGGCTCTTCATGTTTTTGAACACCGCTCATGATCCTCCAAATTTTCAGACCGTTTCATGCTCTTCATATTTTTGACACTTATTGAAGCTCTTCATATTTTTCACTCCTTTTCAGGCTCTTCATGTTTTTCAACACCGCTTCATTGTCCTCCTATATTTCAGACAGTTTCATGCTCATCTCATTTTTGACACCTTTTGAAGCTTTTCAAATTTTTCACAACATTTCAGGCTCTTCATGTTTTTGAACACCGCTTAATGCTCCTCCTATTTTTCAGAGAGTTTCATGCTCCTCATGAATTTCATACCTTTTGAAGCTCTTCATATTTCTCACACCTTTTCAGGCTCCTCATGTTTTTTATCACCGTTTCATGCTCCTCCTATTTTTCAGAACTTTTCATGCTCCTCATATTTTTGACACCTTTTGAAGCTCTTCATATTTTTCACACGTTTTCAGGCTCTTCATGATTTTGAACACCGCTTCATGAACCTCCTATTTTACAGACCGTTTCATGCACTTTATATTTTTGACCCCTTTTGAAGCTCTTCATATTTTTCACACCTTTTCAGGCTCTTCATATTTTTCAGCACCGTTTCATGCTGCTTCTATTTTTCAGGCCGTTTCATGCTCCTCATAGTTTTCACACCTTTTGAAGCTCTTCATATTTTTCACACCTTTTCAGGCTCTTCATGTTTTTCAACACCGTTTCATGCTGCTTCTATTTTTCAGACCGTTTCATGCTCCTCATATTTTTCACACCTTTTGAAGCTCTTCATATTTTTCACACCTTTTCAGGCTCTTCATATTTTTGAACACAGCTTCATGCTCCTCCTATTTTTCAGACCGTTTCATGCTCCTCATATTTTTGACACCTTTTGAAACTCTTCATATTTTTCACACATTTTCAGGCTCTTCATGTTTTTCAACACCGTTTCATGATCCTCCTATTTTTCAGACTGTTTCATGCTCATCTCATTTTTGACACCTTTTGAAGCTTTTCATATTTTTCACAACTTTTCAGGCTCTTCATGTTTTTCCACACCACTTCATGCTTCTATTTTTCAGCCCGTTTCATGGTCCTCATGTATTTCACACCTTTTGAAGCTCTTCATATTTTTCACACCCTTTCAGGCTCTTCATGTTTTTCAACACCATTTCATGCCGCATCTATCTTTCAGACCGTTTCATTCTTCTCATATTTTTGACACCATTTGAAGCTCTTCATATTTTTCACACCTTTTCAGGCTCTTCATGTTTTTGAACACCGCTCATGATCCTCCAAATTTTCAGACCGTTTCATGCTCTTCATATTTTTAACACCTTTTGAAGCTCTTCATATTTTTCACACCTTTTCAGGCTCTTCATGTTTTTCCACACCACTTCATGCTTCTCCTATTTTTCAGAAAGGTTTCATGCTCCTCATGAATTTCAAACCTTTTGAAGCTATTCATATTTTTCACAACTTTTCAGGCTCTTCATGTTTCTGATCACCGTTTCATGCTCCTCCTATCTTTCAGACCGTTTCATGCTTCTCATATTTTTGACACCATTTGAAGCTCTTCATATTTTTCACACGTTTTCAGGCACTTCACGTTTTTGAACACCGCTCATGATCCTCCAAAATTTCAGACCGTTTCATGCTCTTCATATTTTTGACACCTTTTGAAGCTCTTCATATTTTTCACACCTTTTCAGGCTCTTCATGTTTTTCCACACCACTTCATGCTTCTCATATTTTTCAGATCGTTTCATGCTCCTCATGAATTTCACACCTTTTGAAGCTCTTCATATTTTTCACAACTTTTCAGGCTCTTCATGTTTCTGATCACCGTTTCATGCTCCTCCTATCTTTCAGACCTTTTCATGCTTCTCATACTTTTGACACCATTTGAAGCTCTTCATATTTTTCACACCTTTTCAGGCTCCTCATGTTTTTGAACACTGCTCATGATCCTCCGAATTTTCAAACCGTTTCATGCTCTTCATATTTTTGACACCTTTTGAAACTCTTCATATTTTTCACACCTTTTCAGGTTCTTCATGTTTTTCCACACCACTTCATGCTTCTCGTATTTTTCAAACCTTTTCATGCTTCTCATGATTTTCACACCTTTTGAAGCTCTTCATATTTTTCACAACTTTTCAGGCTCTTCATGTTTCTGATCACCGTTTCATGCTCCTCCTATCTTTCACAGCGTTTCATGTTTCTCATATTTTAGACACCATTTGAAGCTCTTCATATTTTTCACACCTTTTCAGGCTCTTCATGTTTTTGAACACGATTTCAGGCTCCTCCTATTTTTCGGACTGTTTCTTGCTCATCTCATTTTTGACACCTTTTGAAGCTCTTCATAATTTTCACACCTTTTTACTCTCTTCATATTTCTCTATCGTTTTCACGCTCTTCATGTTTTTCAACACCCCTTCTTGCTCATCCTATTTTTCAGACCGTTTCATGTTTCTATCATTTCTGACAACTTTTGAAGCTCTTCATATATTTCACACATTTTCAGGCTCTTCATGTTTTTCAACACCCCTCATGCTCCTCCTATTTTTCAGACCGTTTCATGCTCATCTCACATTTGACACATTTTGAAGCTCTTCATATTTTCCACACCTTTTGAAGCTCTTCATATTTTTCAAACGTTTTCAGGCTCTTCATTTTTTTCACCACCGCTTGTTGCTCATGCTATTTTTCAGATCGCTTCATGCTCCTCATATTTTTGACACGTTTTGAAGCTCTTCATATTTTTCACACCTTTTCAGGCTCTTCATGACTTTGAACACCGTTTCATGCTGCTCCTATTTTTCAGATCTTTTCATGCTCCTCATATTTTTGACACCTTTTGAAGGTCTTCATATTTCACACCATTTCAGGCTCTTCATGTTTTTTACACCGCTTCATGCTGCTCCTATTTTTCAGACCGTTTCATGCTCCTCATATTTTTGACACCTTTTGAAGGTCTTCATATCTTGCACACCTTTTCAGGCTCTTCATGTTTTTTACACCGCTTCATGCTGCTCCTATTTTTCAGACCGTTTCATGCTCCTCATATTTTTGACACCTTTTGAAGGTCTTCATATCTTTCACACCTTTTCAGGCTCTTCATGTTTTTTACACCGCTTCCTTCTGCTCCTATTTTTCAGACCGTTTCATGCTCCTCCTATTTTTGACACCTTTTGAAGCTCTTCATATTTTTCACACCTTTGCAGGCTCTTCATGTTTTTGAACACCGTTTCATGCTCCTCCTATTTTTCAGACCGTTTCCTGCTCCTCATATTTTTGACACCTTTTGAAGCTCTTCATATTTTTCACACGTATTCCGTCTCTTCATGTTTTTCAACAAAACTTCATGCTCATCCTGTTTTCCAGACCGTTTCTTGTTCCTCATGTATTTTACACCTTTTGAAGCTCTTCATATTTTTCACACCTTTTCAGGCTCTTCATGCATTTGAACACCCTTTCATGCTCCTCCTATTTTTCAGACCGTTTCATGCTCCTCATAGTTTGACACCTTTTGAAGCTCTTCATATTTTTCACACCTTTTCAGGTTCTTCATGTTTTTCAACACCGCTTCATGCTCCTCCTATTTTTCAGACCGTTTCATGCTGCTCATATTTTTGACACCTTTTGAAGCTCTTAATATATTTCACACCTTTTCAGACTCTTCATGATTTCCAACACCGCTTCATGCTCCTCATATTTTTCAGACCGTTTCATGCTCATCTCATTTTTGTCACCTTTTGAAGCTCTTCATATTTTTCACACCTATTCAGTCTCTTCATGTTTTTTAACACCACTTCATTCTCCTCCTATTTTTCAGACCGATTCATGCTCCTCATGTATTTCACACCTTTTGAAGCTCTTCATATTTTACCCACCTTTTCAGGCTCTTCATGTTTTTCTACACCGTTTCATGCTCCTCATGTATTTCCATCCGTTTGAAGCTCTTCATATTTTTCACACCTTTTCAGACTCCCATGTTTTGAACACGGCTTCATGATCCTACTGTTTTTCAGACCGTTTCATGCTCCTCATATTTTTGACACGTTTTGAAGCTCTTCATATTTTTCACACCTTTTTAGGCTCTTCATGTTTTTCAACACCGCTTCCTGCTCCTCCTATTTTTCAGACCGTTTCATGCTCTTCATATTTTTGACACTTTTTGAAGCTCTTTATATTTTTCACACCTTTTCTGGCTCTTCATGTTTTCAACACCGCTTCATGCTCGTCCTATTTTCCAGACCGTTTCATGCTCGTCTCATTTTTGACACCTTTTGAAGCTCTTCATATTTCTCACAATTTTAAGCTCTTCATGTTTTTCACACGTTTTCTGGCTCTTCATGTTTTTCAACACCGCTTCATGCTCCTCCCATTTTTCAGACCGTTTCATGCTCCTCCTATTTTTCAGACCGTTTCATGCCTCTCATATTTTTGACACCTATTGAAGCTCTTCATATTTTTCACACCTTTTCAGGCTCTTCATGTTTTTCAAAGCCACTTCATGCTTCTCCTATTTTTCAGACCGTTTCATGCTCCTCTCATTTCTGACACCTTTTGAAGCTCTTCATATATTTCACACATTTTCAGGCTCTTCATGTTTTTCAACACCATATCATGCTCCTCCTATTTTTCAGACCGTTTCATGCTCCTCATGTATTTCACACCTTTTGAAGCTCTTTATATTTTTCACACCTTTTTAGGCTCTTCATGTTTTTGAACACGATTTCAGGCTCCTCCTATTTTTCGGACTGTTTCATGCTCATCTCATTTTTGACACCTTTTGAAGCTCTTCATAATTTTCACACCTTTTGAATCTCTTCATATTTCTCAAACGTTTTCACGCTCTTCATGTTTTTCAACACCGCTTCTTGCTCCTCCTATTTTTCAGATCGTTCCATGCTCCTCATCTTTTTGACACGTTTTAGAGCTCTTCATATTTTTCACACCTTTTCAGGCTCTTCATGTTTTTCAAAGCCACTTCATGCTCCTCGATTTTTCAGACCGTTTCATGCTCATCTCATTTTTGTCACCTTTGAAGCTCTTCATAATTTTCACACCTTTTGAATCTCTTCATATTTTTCAAAGGTTTTCAGGCTCTTCATTTTTTTCAACACCACTTCTTGCTCCTCCTATTTTTCAGATCGTTCCATGCTCCTCATATTTTTAACACGTTTTGAAGCTCTTCATATTTTTCACACCTTTTCAGGCTCTTCATGTCTTTGAACACCGTTTCATGCTGCTCCTATTTTTCAGATCTTTTCATGCTCCTCATATTTTGACACATTTTGAAGCTCTTCATTTTTTTCACACCTTTTGAAGCTCTTCATACTTTTCACACCTTTTCAGGCTCTTCATGTTTTTTACACCACTTCATGCTGCTCCTATTTTTCAGACCGTTTCATGCTCCTCATATTTTTGACACCTTTTGAAGGTCTTCATATCTTTCACACCTTTTCAGGCTCTTCATGTTTTTTACACCGCTTCATGCTGCTCCTATTTTTCAGACAGTTTCATGCTCCTCCTATTTTTGACACTTTTTGAAGTATTTCATATTTTTCACACCTTTTCAGGCTCTTCATGTTTTTGAACATCACTTCCTGCTCCTCCTATTTTTCAGACCGTTTCATGCTCCTCATATTTTTGACACCTTTTGAAGCTCTTCATATTTTTCACAGCTTTTGAGGCTCTTCATGTTTTTGAACACCGCTTCATGTTCCTCCTATTTTTCAGACCGTTTCATGCTCCTCATATTTTTGATACCTTTTGAAGCTCTTCATATTTTTCACACCTTTTCAGGGTCTTCATGTTTTTTACACCGCTTCATGCTCCTCCTATTTTTCAGACTGTTTCATGCTCCTCCTATTTTTGACACCTTTTGAAGCTCTTCATATTTCACACCATTTCAGGCTCTTCATGTTTTTGAACACCGTTTAATGCTCCTCCTACTTTTCAGACCGTTTCATGCTCCTCATATTTTTGACACCTTTTGAAACTCTTCATATTTTACCCACCTTTTCAGGCTCTTCATGTTTTTCAACACCATTTCATGCTCCTCATGTATTTCCAACCGTTTGAAGCTCTTCATATTTTTCACAACTTTTCAGGCTCTTCATGTTTTTGAACACGGTTTCATGCTCCTCCTATTTTTCAGACCTTTTCATGCTCCTCATGTATTTCAAACCTTTTGAAGCTCTTCATATTTTCCACACCTTTTCAGGCTCTTCATGTTTTTGAACATCGTTTCATGCTGCTCCTATTTTTCGGACCGTTTAATGCTCCTCATATTTTTGACATTTTTTGAAGCTCTTCATATTTTTCACACCTTTTCAGGCTCTTCATGTTTTTGAACACCGCTTCATGCTCCTGCTATTTTTCAGCCCGTTTCATGCTCCTCCTATTTTTCACACCTTTTGAAGCTCTTCATATTTTTCACACCTTTTCAGGCTCTTCATGTTTTTGAATACCGCTTGATGCTCCTCCTATTTTTCAGACTTTTTCATGCTCCTCATGTATTTCACACGTTTTGAAGCTCTTCATATTTTTCACACCTTTTCAGGCTCTTCATGCATTTAAACACCCTTTCATACTCCTCCTATTTTTCAGACCGTTTCATGCTCCTCATAGTTTTGACACCTTTTGAAGCTCTTCATATTTTTCACACCTTTTCAGGTTCTTCATGTTTTTCAAGACCGCTTCATGCTCCTCCTATTTTTCAGACTTTTTCATGCTCCTCATGTATTTCCAACCTTTTGAAGCTCTTCATATTTTTCACACCTTTGCAGGCTCCCCATGTTTTTCAACACGGCTTCATGATCCTCCTGTTTTTCAGACCGTTTCATGCTCCTCATATTTTGACACGTTTTGAAGATCTTCATGTTTTTCACACATTTTCAGGCTCTTCATGTTTTTCAAAACCGATTCATGCTCCTCCTATGTTTCAGACCGTTTCATGCTCCTCATATTTTGACACCTTTTGAAGCTCTTCATATTCTTCACACCTATTCAGTCTCGTCATGTTTTTAAACACCACTTCATGCTCCTCCTATTTTTCAGACCGATTCATGCTCCTCATGTATTTCACACCTTTTGAAGCTCTTCATATTTTACCCACCTTTTCAGGCTCTTCATGTTTTTCAACACCGTTTCATGCTCCTCATGTATTTCACACCTTTTAAAGCTCTTCATATTTTTCACACCTTTTCAGGCTCTTCATGTTTTTGAACACCGTTTCATTCTCCTCCTATTTTTCAGACCGTTTCATGCTCCTCATATTTTTGACACCTTTTGAAGCTCTTCATATTTTTCACAACTTTTGAAGCTCTTCATAATTTTCACACGTTTTCAGGCTCTTCATGTTTTTCAACACGACTTCATGCTTCTCCTATTTTTCAGACCGTTTCATGCTCCTCATATTTTTGACATCTTTTGAAGCTCTTCATATTTTATCCACCTTTTCAGGCTCCCCATGTTTTTCAACACGGCTTCATGATCCTACTGTTTTTCAGACCGTTTCATGCTCTTCATATTTTTGACACTTTTTGAAGCTCTTCATATTTTTCACACCTTTTCTGGCTCTTCATGTTTTCAACACCGCTTCATGCTCGCCCTATTTTCCAGACCTTTTCATGCTCGTCTCATTTTGACACCTTTTGAAGCTCTTCATATTTCTCACAACTTTTAAGCTCTTCATGTTTTTCACACGTTTTCAGGCTCTTCATGTTTTTCAACACCGCTTCATGCTCCTCCCATTTTTCAGACCGTTTCATGCTCCTCCTATTTTTCAGACCGTTTCATGCTCCTCATATTTTTGATACATTTTGAAGCTCTTCATATTTTTCACACCTTTTCAGGCTTTTCATGTTTTTCAAGACCGCTTCATGCTCCTCCTATTTTTCAGACCGTTTCATGCTCCTCATATTTTTGATACATTTTGAAGCTCTTCATATTCTTCACACCTTTTCATGCTCTTCATGTTTTTGAACACCGCTTCATGCTCCTCCTATTTTTCAGACCGGTTCATGCTCCTCATATTTTTGACACCTTTTGAAGCTCTTCATATTTTTCACACATTTTCAGGCTCTTCATGTTTTTCAACAGCGACTCATGCTCCTCATATTTTTCACACCTTTTGAATCTCTTCATATTTTTCACACCTTTTCAGGCTCTTCATGTTTTTGAACACCACTTGTGTTCCTCCTATTTTTCAGACAGTTTCCTGCTCCTCATATTTTTGACACCTTTTGAAGCTCTTCATATATTTCACACGTTTTCAGGCTCTTCATGTTTTTCAACACCACTTCATGCTTCTCCTATTTTTCAGACCGTTTTATGCTCCTCGTATTTTTCACACCTTTTGAAGCTCTTCATATTTTTCAAACTTTTTAGGCTCTTCATGTTTTTGAACACGGTTTCATGCTCCTCCAATTTTTCAAACTGTGTCATGCTCATCTCATTTTTAACAACTTTTGAAGCTCTTCATATTTTTCACACCTTTTGAAGCTCTTCATATTTCTCAAACGTTTTCAGGCTCTTCATGTTTTTCAACACCCCTTCTTGCTCATCCTATTTTTCAGACCGTTTCATGCTTCTCTCATTTCTGACACACTTTGAAGCTCTTCATATATTTCACACATTTTCAGGCTCTTCATGTTTTTCAACATCACTTCATGCTCCTCCTATTTTTCAGACCGTTTCATACTCATCTCGCATTTGACACATTTTGAAGCTCTTCATATTTTCCACATCTTTTGAAGCTCTTCATATATTTCAAACGTTTTCAGGCTCTTAATCTTTTTCATCACCGCTTCTTGCTCCTCCTATTTTTCAGACCGTTTCATGCTCCTCATATTTTTGACAGTTTTTGAAGCTCTTCATATTTTTCACACCTTTTCAGGCTCTTCATGTTTTTGAACACCGTTTCATGCTCCTCCTATTTTTCAGACCGTTTCATGCTCCTCATATTTTTGACACCTTTTGAAGCTCTTCACATTTTTCACACCTTTTCAGGCTCTTCATGTTTTTCAAAGCCACTTCATGCTGCTCCTATTTTTCAGACCGTTTCATGCTCCTCCTATTTTTGACACCTTTTGAAGCTCTTCATATATTTCACACATTTTCAGGCTCTTCATGTTTTTCAACACCACTTCATGCTCCTCCTATTTTTCAGACCGTTTCATGCTCATCTCACTTTTGACACATTTTGAAGCTCTTCATATTTTCCACACCTTTTGAAGCTCTTCATATTTTTCCTATTTTTGAAGCTCTTCATATTTTCACACGTTTTCAGATTCTTCATGTTTTTCAAAACCGCTTCATGCTCCTCCTATTTTTCATAGAGTTTCATGCTCCTCATGTATTTCACACCTTTTGAAGCTCTTCATATTTTCCACACCTTTTCAGGCTCTTCATGTTTTTGAACACCGTTTCATGCTGCTCCTATTTTTCAGACCGTTTTATGCTCCTCATAGTTTTGACACCTTTTGAAGTTCTTCATATTTTTCACACATTTTCAGGTTCTTCATGTTTTTCAACATCGCTTCATGCTCCTCCTATTTTTCAGACCGTTTCATGCTCCTCATATTTTTGACACCTTTTGAAGCTCTTAATATATTTCACACCTTTTCAGACTCTTCATGATTTCCAACACCGCTTCATGCTCCTCATATTTTTCAGACCGTTTCATGCTCATCTCATTTTTATCACCTTTTGAAGCTCTTCATATTTTTCACAACTTTTGAAGCTCTTCATATTTTTCACACGTTTTCAGGCTCTTCATGTTTTTCAACACCACTTCATGCTTCTCCTATATTTCAGACCGTTTCATGCTTCTCATATTTTGACACCTTTTGAAGCTCTTCATATTTTATCCACCTTTTCAGGCTCTTCATGTTTTTCAACACCACTTCATGCTCTTCCTATTTTCCAGACCGTTTCATGCTCCTCATGTATTTCCAACCTTTTGAAGCTCTTCATATTTTTCACACCTTTGCAGGCTCCCCATGTTTTTCAACACGGCTTCATGATCCTCCTGTTTTTCAGACCGTTTCATGCTCCTCATATTTTGACACGTTTTGAAGCTCTTCATATTTTTCACACCTTTGCAGGCTCCCCATGTTTTTCAACACGGCTTCATGATCCTCCTGTTTTTCAGACCGTTTCATGCTCCTCATATTTTTGACACGTTTTAAAGCTCTTCATATTTTTCACACCATTTCAGGCACTTCATGTATTTCAACACCATTTCATGCTCCTCCTATTGTTCAGACCGTTTCATGCTCCTCATATTTTTGACACCTTTTGAAGCTCTTCATATTTTTCACACCTTTTCAGGCTCTACATGTTTTTGAAAACTGCTTCATGTTACTCCTATTTTTCAGACTGTTTCATGCTCCTCATATTTTTGACATCTTTTGAAGCTTTTCATATTTTTCACACCTTTTCAGGCTCTTCAAGTTTTTCAACACCACTTCATGCTCCTCCTTTTTTGCAGACCGTTTCATGCTCCTCATATTTTTGATACCTTTTGATGCTCTCCATATTTTTCACACCTTTTCAGGCTCTTCATTTTTTCAACACCGCTTCATGCTCCTCCTATTTTTCAGACCGTTTCATGCTCATCTCATTTTTGAAACCTTTTGAAGCTTTTCATATTTTTCACAACGTTTCAGGCTCTTCAAGTTTTTGAACACCGCTTCATGCTCCTCCTATTTTTCAGACCGTTTCATGCTCATCTCATTTTTGACACCTTTTGAAGCTTTTCATATTTTTCACAACTTTTCAGGCTCTTCATGTTTTTGAACACCGCTTCATGCTCCTCCTATTTTTCAGACCGTTTTATGCTCCTCATATTTCACACCTTTTGAAGCTCTTCATATTTTTCACACCTTTTCAGGCTCTTCATGTTTTTGATCACCGTTACATTCTCCTCCTATTATTCAGACCGTTTCATGCTCCTCATATTTTTGACACTTTTTGAAGCTCTTTATATATTTCACACCTTTTCAGGCTCTTCATGTTTTTGATCACCGTTACATTCTTCTCCTATTATTCAGACCGTTTCATGCTCCTCATTTTTGACACTTTTTGAAGCTATTTATATATTTCACACATTTTCAGGCTCTTCATCTTTTTGAACACAGCTTCATGCTCCTCCTATTTTTCAGACCATTTCATGCTCCTCATATTTTTGAGAACTTTGGAAGCTCTTCATATTTTTCACACATTTTCAGGCTCTTCATGTTTTTCAACACTGTTGCATGATCCTCCTATTTTTCAGACCGTTTCATGCTCCTCATATACTTGACACATTTTTAAGCTCTTCATATATTTCACACATTTTCAGGCTATTCATGTTTTTCAACACCGCTTCATGCTCCTTGTATTTTTAAGACCGTTTCATGCTCCTCATATTTTTGACACCTTTTTAAGCTCTTCATATTTTTCACACCTTTTTAAGCTCTTCATATTTCTCACACCTTTTCAGGCTCTTCATGTTTTTCAACAACGCTTCATGCACCTCCTATTTGTCAGACCGTTTCATGCTCATCTCATTTATGACACCTTTTGAATCTTTTCATATTTTTCACACCTTCTCAGGCTCTTCATGTTTTTGAACACCGCTTCATGCTAATCCTATTTTTCAAACCATATCATGCTCCTCATATTTTTCACACCTTTTAAGCTCTTCATATTTTTCACACTTTTTCAGGCTCTTCATGTTTTTCAACACCGCTTCATGCTCCTCCTTTTGTTCAGACCGTTTCATGCTCATCAAATTTTTGACACCTTTTGAAGCTCTTCATATTTTTCACACCTTTTGAAGCTCTTCATATTTTTCACACCATTTCAGGCTCTTCATGTTTTTCAACACCGTTTCATGCTGCTTCTATTTTTCAGACCGTTTCATGCTCCTCATATTTTTCACACCTTTTGAAGCTCTTCATATTTTTCACACCTTTTCAGGCTCTTCATGTTTTTCTACACCACTTCATGCTTCTCCTATTTTTCAGCCCGTTTCATGCTCCTCATTTATTTCACACCTTTTGAAGCTCTTCATATTTTTCACACCTTTTCAGGCTCTTCATGTTTTTCAACACCGTTTCATGCTGCTTCTATTTTTCAGACCGTTTCATGCTCCTCATATTTTTCACACCTTTTGAAGCTCTTCATATTTTTCACACCTTTTCAGGCTCTTCATGTTTTTCTACACCACTTCATGCTTCTCCTATTTTTCAGCCCGTTTCATGCTCCTCATGTATTTCACACCTTTTGAAGCTCTTCATATTTTTCACACCTTTTCAGGCTCTTCATGTTTTTGAACACCGCTTCATGCTCCTCCTATTTTTCAGACCGTTTCATGCTCCTCATATATTTGACATCTTTTGAAGCTTTTCATATTTTTCACACCTTTTCAGGCTCTTCAAGTTTTTCAACACCACTTCATGCTCCTCCTTTTTTGCAGACCGTTTCATGCTCCTCATATTTTTGATACCTTTTGATGATCTTCATATTTTTCACACCTTTTCAGGCTCTTCATTTTTTCAACACCACTTCATGCTCCTCCTATTTTTCAGACCGTTTCATGCTCATCTCATTTTTTAAACCTTTTGAAGCTTTTCATATTTTTCACAACTTTTCAGGCTCTTCATGTTTTTGAACACCGCTTCATGCTCCTCCTATTTTTCAGACCGTTTCATGCTCATCTCATTTTTGATACCTTTTGATGATCTTCATATTTTTCACACCTTCTCAGTCTCTTCATGTTTTTGAACACCGCTTCATGCTAATCCTATTTTTCAAACCATATCATGCTCCTCATATTTTTCACACCTTTTAAGCTCTTCATATTTTTCACACTTTTTCAGGCTCTTCACGTTTTTCAACACCGCTTCATGCTCCTCCTATTTTTCAGACAGTTTCATGCTCATCAAATTTTTGACACCTTTTGAAGCTCTTCATATTTTTCACACCTTTTGAAGCTCTTCATATTTTTCACACCTTTTCAGGTTCTTCATGTTTTTCAACACCGCTTCATGCTCCTCCTATTTTTCAGACCGTTTCATGCTGCTCATATTTTTGATACCTTTTGAAGCTCTTAATATATTTCACACCTTTTCAGACTCTTCATGATTTCCAACACCGCTTCATGCTCCTCATATTTTTCAGACCGTTTCATGCTCATCTCATTTTTGTCACCTTTTGAAGCTCTTCAAATTTTTCACACCTATTCAGTCTCTTCATGTTTTTTAACACCACTTCATGCTCCTCCTATTTTTCAGACCGATTCATGCTCCTCATGTATTTCACACCTTTTGAAGCTCTTCATATTTTACCCACCTTTTCAGGCTCTTCATGTTTTTCAACACCGTTTCATGCTCCTCATGTATTTCCATCCGTTTGAAGCTCTTCATATTTTTCACACCTTTTCAGGCTCCCATGTTTTGAACACGGCTTCATGATCCTACTGTTTTTCAGACCGTTTCATGCTCCTCATATTTTTGACACGTTTTGAAGCTCTTCATATTTTTCACACCTTTTTAGGCTCTTCATGTTTTTCAACATCACTTCCTGCTCCTCCTATTTTTCAGACCGTTTCATGCTCTTCATATTTTTGACACTTTTTGAAGCTCTTTATATTTTTCACACCTTTTCTGGCTCTTCATGTTTTCAACACCGCTTCATGCTCGTCCTATTTTCCAGACCGTTTCATGCTCGTCTCATTTTTGACACCTTTGAAGCTCTTCATATTTCTCACAATTTTAAACTCTTCATGTTTTTCACACGTTTTCTGGCTCTTCATGTTTTTCAACACCGCTTCATGCTCCTCCCATTTTTCAGACCGTTTCATGCTCCTCCTATTTTTCAGACCGTTTCATGCCTCTCATATTTTTGACATCTATTGAAGCTCTTCATATTTTTCACACCTTTTCAGGCTCTTCATGTTTTTCAAAGCCACTTCATGCTTCTCCTATTTTTCAGACCGTTTCATGCTCCTCTCATTTCTGACACCTTTTGAAGCTCTTCATATATTTCACACATTTTCAGGCTCTTCATGTTTTTCAACACCATATCATGCTCCTCCTATTTTTCAGACCGTTTCATGCTCCTCATGTATTTCACACCTTTTGAAGCTCTTTATATTTTTCACACCTTTTTAGGCTCTTCATGTTTTTGAACACGATTTCAGGCTCCTCCTATTTTTCGGACTGTTTCATGCTCATCTCATTTTTGACACCTTTTGAAGCTCTTCATAATTTTCACACCTTTTGAATCTCTTCATATTTCTCAAACGTTTTCACGCTCTTCATGTTTTTCAACACCGCTTCTTGCTCGTCCTATTTTTCAGATCGTTCCATGCTCCTCATATTTTTGACACGTTTTAGAGCTCTTCATATTTTTCACACCTTTTCAGGCTCTTCATGTTTTTCAAAGCCACTTCATGCTCCTCGATTTTTCAGACCGTTTCATGCTCATCTCATTTTTGTCACCTTTGAAGCTCTTCATAATTTTCACACCTTTTGAATCTCTTCATATTTTTCAAACGTTTTCAGGCTCTTCATTTTTTTCAACACCGCTTCTTGCTCCTCCTATTTTTCAGATCGTTCCATGCTCCTCATATTTTTAACACGTTTTGAAGCTCTTCATATTTTTCACACCTTTTCAGGCTCTTCATGTCTTTGAACACCGTTTCATGCTGCTCCTATTTTTCAGATCTTTTCATGCTCCTCATATTTTGACACATTTTGAAGCTCTTCATTTTTTTCACACCTTTTGAAGCTCTTCATACTTTTCACACCTTTTCAGGCTCTTCATGTTTTTTACACCGCTTCATGCTGCTCCTATTTTTCAGACCGTTTCATGCTCCTCGTATTTTTGACACCTTTTGAAGGTCTTCATATCTTTCACACCTTTTCAGGCTCTTCATGTTTTTTACACCGCTTCATGCTGCTCCTATTTTTCAGACAGTTTCATGCTCCCCCTATTTTTGACACTTTTTGAAGTTCTTCATATTTTTCACACATTTTCAGGCTCTTCATGTTTTTGAACATCACTTCCTGCTCCTCCTATTTTTCAGACCGTTTCATGCTCCTCATATTTTTGACACCTTTTGAAGCTCTTCATATTTTTCACACCTTTTGAGGCTCTTCATGTTTTTGAACACCGCTTCATGTTCCTCCTATTTTTCAGACCGTTTCATGCTCCTCATATTTTTGATACCTTTTGAAGCTCTTCATATTTTTCACACCTTTTCAGGGTCTTCATGTTTTTTACACCGCTTCATGCTCCTCCTATTTTTCAGACTGTTTCATGCTCCTCCTATTTTTGACACCTTTTGAAGCTCTTCATATTTCACACCATTTCAGGCTCTTCATGTTTTTGAACACCGTTTAATGCTCCTCCTATTTTTCAGACCGTTTCATGCTCCTCATATTTTTGACACCTTTTGAAACTCTTCATATTTTACCCACCTTTTCAGGCTCTTCATGTTTTTCAACACCGTTTCATGCTCCTCATGTATTTCCAAACGTTTGAAGCTCTTCATATTTTGCACAACTTTTCAGGCTCTTCATGTTTTTGAACACGGTTTCATGCTCCTCCTATTTTTCAGACCTTTTCATGCTCCTCATGTATTTCAAACCTTTTGAAGCTCTTCATATTTTCCACACCTTTTCAGGCTCTTCATGTTTTTGAACACCGTTTCATGCTGCTCCTATTTTTCGGACCGTTTAATGCTCCTCATATTTTTGACATTTTTTGAAGCTCTTCATATATTTCACACCTTTTCAGGCTCTTCATGTTTTTGAACACCGCTTCATGCTCCTGCTATTTTTCAGCCCGTTTCATGCTCCTCCTATTTTTCACACCTTTTGAAGCTCTTCATATTTTTCACACCTTTTCAGGCTCTTCATGTTTTTGAATACCGCTTGATGCTCCTCCTATTTTTCAGACTTTTTCATGCTCCTCATGTATTTCACACGTTTTGAAGCTCTTCATATTTTTCACACCTTTTCAGGCTCTTCATGCATTTGAACACCCTTTCATGCTCCTCCTATTTTTCAGACCGTTTCATGCTCCTCATAGTTTTGACACCTTTTGAAGCTCTTCATATTTTTCACACCTTTTCAGGTTCTTCATGTTTTTCAAGACCGCTTCATGCTCCTCCTATTTTTCAGACTTTTTCATGCTCCTCATGTATTTCCAACCTTTTGAAGCTCTTCATATTTTTCACACCTTTGCAGGCTCCCCATGTTTTTCAACACGGCTTCATGATCCTCCTGTTTTTCAGACCGTTTCATGCTCCTCATATTTTGACACGTTTTGAAGATCTTCATGTTTTTCACACATTTTCAGGCTCTTCATGTTTTTCAAAACCGATTCATGCTCCTCCTATGTTTCAGACCGTTTCATGCTCCTCATATTTTGACACCTTTTGAAGCTCTTCATATTCTTCACACCTATTCAGTCTCGTCATGTTTTTAAACACCACTTCATGCTCCTCCTATTTTTCAGACCGATTCATGCTCCTCATGTATTTCACACCTTTTGAAGCTCTTCATATTTTACCCACCTTTTCAGGCTCTTCATGTTTTTCAACACCGTTTCATGCTCCTCATGTATTTCACACCTTTTAAAGCTCTTCATATTTTTCACCCCTTTTCAGGCTCTTCATGTTTTTGAACACCGTTTCATTCTCCTCCTATTTTTCAGACCGTTTCATGCTCCTCATATTTTTGACACCTTTTGAAGCTCTTCATATTTTTCACAACTTTTGAAGCTCTTCATAATTTTCACACGTTTTCAGGCTCTTCATGTTTTTCAACACGACTTCATGCTTCTCCTATTTTTCAGACCGTTTCATGCTCCTCATATTTTTGACATCTTTTGAAGCTCTTCATATTTTATCCACCTTTTCAGGCTCCCCATGTTTTTCAACATGGCTTCATGATCCTACTGTTTTTCAGACCGTTTCATGCTCTTCATATTTTTGACACTTTTTGAAGCTCTTCATATTTTTCACACCTTTTCTGGCTCTTCATGTTTTCAACACCGCTTCATGCTCGCCCTATTTTCCAGACCTTTTCATGCTCGTCTCATTTTGACACCTTTTGAAGCTCTTCATATTTCTCACAACTTTTAAGCTCTTCATGTTTTTCACACGTTTTCAGGCTCTTCATGTTTTTCAACACCGCTTCATGCTCCTCCCATTTTTCAGACCGTTTCATGCTCCTCCTATTTTTCAGACCGTTTCATGCTCCTCATATTTTTGATACATTTTGAAGCTCTTCATATTTTTCACACCTTTTCAGGCTTTTCATGTTTTTCAACACCGCTTCATGCTCCTCCTATTTTTCAGACCGGTTCATGCTCCTCATATTTTTGACACTTTTTGAAGCTCTTCATATTCTTCACACCTTTTCATGCTCTTCATGTTTTTGAACACCGCTTCATGCTCCTCCTATTTTTCAGACCGGTTCATGCTCCTCATATTTTTGACACCTTTTGAAGCTCTTCATATTTTTCACACTTTTCATGCTCTTCATGTTTTTCAACACCGCTTCATGCTCCTCCTATTTTTCAGACCGGTTCATGCTCCTTATATTTTTGACACCTTTTGAGGCTCTTCATATTTTTCACACCTTTTCATGTTCTTCATGTTTTTCAACACCGCTTCATGCTTCTCCTATTTTTCAGACCGTTTCATGCTCCTCATATATTTGACACCTTTTGAAGCTCTTCATATTTTACCCACCTTTTCAGGCCCTTCATGTTTTTCAACACCGTTTCATGCTCCTCATGTATTTCCAACCGTTTGAAGCTCTTCATATTTTTCACAACTTTTCAGGCTCTTCATGTTTTTGAACACGGTTTCATGCTCCTCCTATTTTTCAGACCGTTTCATGCTCCTAATGTATTTCATACCTTATAAGCTCGTTATATTTTTCACACCTTTTCAGGCTCTTCATGTTTTTGAACACCGTTTCATTCTCCTCTTTTTTTTCAGACCGTTTCATGCTCCTCATATTTTTTACACCTTTTGAAGCTCTTCATATTTTTCACACCTTTTCAGGCTCCCCATGTTTTTCAACACCGCTTCATGCTCCTACCATTTTTCAGACCGTTTCATGCTCCTCATATTTTTGACACCTTTTGAAGCTCTTCATATTTTTCACACCTTTTCAGGCTCTTCATGTTTTTCAACACCGCTTCATGCTCTTCCTATTTTTCAGACCGTTTCATGCTCCTCATATATTTGACACCTTTTGAAGCTCTTCATATTTTTCACACCTTTTCATGCTCTTCATGTTTTTGAACACCGCTTCATGTTCCTCCTATTTTTCAGACCGGTTCATGCTCCTCATATTTTTGACACCTTTAGAAGCTCTTCATATTTTTTTCACACCTTTTCATGTTCTTCATGTTTTTCAACACCGCTTCATGCTTCTCCTATTTTTCAGAGTGTTTCATGCTCCTCATATTTTTGACACCTTTTGAAGCTCTTCATATTTTTCACACATTTTCAGGCTCTTCATGTTTTTCAACAGCGACTCATGCTCCTCATATTTTTCACACCTTTTGAATCTCTTCATATTTTTCACACCTTTTCAGGCTCTTCATGTTTTTGAACACCACTTGTGTTCCTCCTATTTTTCAGACAGTTTCATGCTCCTCATATTTTTGACACCTTTTGAAGCTCTTCATATATTTCACACGTTTTCAGGTTCTTCATGTTTTTCAACACCACTTCATGCTTCTCCTATTTTTCAGACCGTTTTATGCTCCTCGTATTTTTCACACCTTTTGAAGCTCTTCATATATTTCAAACTTTTTAGGCTCTTCATGTTTTTGAACACGGTTTCATGCTCCTCCAATTTTTCAAACTGTGTCATGCTCATCTCATTTTTAACAACTTTTGAAGCTCTTCATATTTTTCACACCTTTTGAAGCTCTTCATATTTCTCAAACGTTTTCAGGCTCTTCATGTTTTTCAACACCCCTTCTTGCTCATTCTATTTTTCAGACCGTTTCATGCTTCTCTCATTTCTGACACACTTTGAAGCTCTTCATATATTTCACACATTTTCAGGCTCTTCATGTTTTTCAACATCACTTCATGCTCCTCCTATTTTTCAGACCGTTTCATACTCACCTCGCATTTGACACATTTTGAAGCTCTTCATATTTTCCACATCTTTTGAAGCTCTTCATATATTTCAAAGGTTTTCAGGCTCTTAATCTTTTTCATCACCGCTTCTTGCTCCTCCTATTTTACAGACCGTTTCATGCTCCTCATATTTTTGACAGTTTTTGAAGCTCTTCATATATTTCACACATTTTCAGGCTCTTCATGTTTTTCAACACCACTTCATGCTCCTCCTATTTTTCAGACCGTTTCATGCTCATCTCACTTTTGACACATTTTGAAGCTCTTCATATTTTCCACACCTTTTGAAGCTCTTCATATTTTTCCTATTTTTGAAGCTCTTCATATTTTCACACGTTTTCAGATTCTTCATGTTTTTCAAAACCGCTTCATGCTCCTCCTATTTTTCATAGAGTTTCATGCTCCTCATGTATTTCACACCTTTTGAAGCTCTTCATATTTTCCACACCTTTTCAGGCTCTTCATTTTTTCAACACCGCTTCATGCTCCTCCTATTTTTCAGACCGTTTCATGCTCATCTCATTTTTGAAACCTTTTGAAGCTTTTCATATTTTTCACAACGTTTCAGGCTCTTCAAGTTTTTGAACACCGCTTCATGCTCCTCCTATTTTTCAGACCGTTTCATGCTCATCTCATTTTTGACACCTTTTGAAGCTTTTCATATTTTTCACAACTTTTCAGGCTCTTCATGTTTTTGAACACCGCTTCATGCTCCTCCTATTTTTCAGACCGTTTTATGCTCCTCATATTTCACACCTTTTGAAGCTCTTCATATTTTTCACACCTTTTCAGGCTCTTCATGTTTTTGATCACCGTTACATTCTCCTCCTATTATTCAGACCGTTTCTTGCTCCTCATATTTTTGACACTTTTTGAAGCTCTTTATATATTTCACACCTTTTCAGGCTCTTCATGTTTTTGATCACCGTTACATTCTTCTCCTATTATTCAGACCGTTTCATGCTCCTCATACTTTTGACACTTTTTGAAGCTATTTATATATTTCACACATTTTCACGCTCTTCATCTTTTTGAACACAGCTTCATGCTCCTCCTATTTTTCAGACCATTTCATGCTCCTCATATTTTTGACAACTTTGGAAGCTCTTCATATTTTTCACACATTTTCAGGCTCTTCATGTTTTTCAACACTGTTGCATGATCCTCCTATTTTTCAGACCGTTTCATGCTCCTCATATACTTGACACATTTTTAAGCTCTTCATATATTTCACACATTTTCAGGCTATTCATGTTTTTCAACACCGCTTCATGCTCCTTGTATTTCTAAGACCGTTTCATGCTCCTCATATTTTTGACACCTTTTTAAGCTCTTCATATTTTTCACACCTTTTTAAGCTCTTCATATTTCTCACACCTTTTCAGGCTCTTCATGTTTTTCAACAACGCTTCATGCACCTCCTATTTGTCAGACCGTTTCATGCTCATCTCATTTATGACACCTTTTGAATCTTTTCATATTTTTCACACCTTCTCAGGCTCTTCATGTTTTTTAACACCGCTTCATGCTAATCCTATTTTTCAAACCATATCATGCTCCTCATATTTTTCACACCTTTTAAGCTCTTCATATTTTTCACACTTTTTCAGGCTCTTCATGTTTTTCAACACCGCTTCATGCTCCTCCTTTTGTTCAGACCGTTTCATGCTCATCAAATTTTTGACACCTTTTGAAGCTCTTCATATTTTTCACACCTTTTGAAGCTCTTCATATTTTTCACACCATTTCAGGCTCTTCATGTTTTTCAACACCGTTTCATGCTGCTTCTATTTTTCAGACCGTTTCATGCTCCTCATATTTTTCACACCTTTTGAAGCTCTTCATATTTTTCACACCTTTTCAGGCTCTTCATGTTTTTCTACACCACTTCATGCTTCTCCTATTTTTCAGCCCGTTTCATGCTCCTCATTTATTTCACACCTTTTGAAGCTCTTCATATTTTTCACACCTTTTCAGGCTCTTCATGTTTTTCAACACCGTTTCATGCTGCTTCTATTTTTCAGACCGTTTCATGCTCCTCATATTTTTCACACCTTTTGAAGCTCTTCATATTTTTCACACCTTTTCAGGCTCTTCATGTTTTTCTACACCACTTCATGCTTCTCCTATTTTTCAGCCCGTTTCATGCTCCTCATGTATTTCACACCTTTTGAAGCTCTTCATATTTTTCACACCTTTTCAGGCTCTTCATGTTTTTGAACACCGCTTCATGCTCCTCCTATTTTTCAGACCGTTTCATGCTCCTCATATTTTTGACATCTTTTGAAGCTTTTCATATTTTTCACACCTTTTCAGGCTCTTCAAGTTTTTCAACACCACTTCATGCTCCTCCTTTTTTGCAGACCGTTTCATGCTCCTCATATTTTTGATACCTTTTGATGATCTTCATATTTTTCACACCTTTTCAGGCTCTTCATTTTTTCAACACCATTTCATGCTCCTCCTATTTTTCAGACCGTTTCATGCTCATCTCATTTTTGAAACCTTTTGAAGCTTTTCATATTTTTCACAACTTTTCAGGCTCTTCATGTTTTTGAACACCGCTTCATGCTCCTCCTATTTTTCAGACCATTTCATGCTCATCTCATTTTTGATACCTTTTGATGATCTTCATATTTTTCACACCTTCTCAGGCTCTTCATGTTTTTGAACACCGCTTCATGCTAATCCTATTTTTCAAACCATATCATGCTCCTCATATTTTTCACACCTTTTAAGCTCTTCATATTTTTCACACTTTTTCAGGCTCTTCATGTTTTTCAACACCGCTTCATGCTCCTCCTATTGTTCAGACCTTTTCATGCTCATCAAATTTTTGACACCTTTTGAAGCTCTTCATATTTTTCACACCTTTTGAAGCTCTTCATATTTTTCACACCATTTCAGGCTCTTCATGTTTTTCAACACCGTTTCATGCTGCTTCTATTTTTCAGACCGTTTCATGCTCCTCATATTTTCACACCTTTTGAAGCTCTTCATATTTTTCACACCATTTCAGGCTCTTCATGTTTTTCAACACCGTTTCATGCTGCTTCTATTTATTTACCGTTTCATGCTCCTCATTTATTTCACACCTTTTGAAGCTCTTCATATTTTTCACACCTTTTCAGGCTCTTCATGTTTTTCAACACCACTTCATGCTCCTCCTATTTTTCATACCGTTTCATGCTCCTCATATTTTTACACCTTTTGAATTTCTTCATTTTTTTCACACCATTTCAGACTCTTCATGTTTTTGAACACAACTTCATCCTCCTCCTATTTTTCAGACCGTTTCATACTCCTCATATTTTTCACACCTTTTGAAGCTCTTCATATTTTTCACACATTTTCAGGCTCTTCATGTTTTGAACACACCTTCATACTCCTCCTATTTTTCAGACCGTTTCACGCTCCTCTTATTTTTGACAGCTTTGGAAGCTCTTCATATTTTTCACACCTTTTTAGACTCTTCATGTTTTTCAACACCGTTGCGTGATCCTCCTATTTTTCTGACCGTTTCATGCTCCTCATATACTTGACACATTTTTAAGCTCTTCATATATTTCACACATTTTCAGGCTATTCATGTTTTTCATCACCGCTTCATGCTCCTTGTATTTTTAAGACCGTTTCATGCTCCTCATATTTTTGACACCTCTTTAAGCTCTTCATGTTTCTCACACATTTTCTGGCTCTTCATGTTTTTCAACAACTCTTCATGCACCTCCAATTTTTCAGACCGTTTCATGCTCATCTCATTTTTGACACTTTTTGAAGCTCTTCATATTTTTCACACTTTTTCAGGCTCTTCATGTTTTTCAACACCGCTTCATGCTCCTCCTATTTTTCAGAACGTTTCATGCTCATCTCATTTTTGACACCTTTTGAAGCCCTTCATATTTTTCACACCTTTTGAAGCTCTTCATATTTTTCACACTATTTCAGGCTCTTCATGTTTTTCAACACCGTTTCATGCTCCTTCTATTTTTCAGACCGTTTCATGCTCCTCATATTTTTCACACATTTTGAAGCTCTTCATATTTCTCACACCTTTTCAGGCTCTTCATGTTTTTCTACACCACTTCATGCTTCTCCTATTTTTAAGCCCGTTTCATGCTCCTCATGTATTTCACACCTTTTGAAGCTCTTCATATTTTTCACACCTTTTCAGGCTCTTCATGTTTTTCAACACCATTTCAGGCTGCTTCTATTTTTCAGACCGTTTCATGCTCCTCATATTTTTCACACCTTTTGAAGCTCTTCATGTTTTTCACACCTTTTCAGGCTCTTCATGTTTTTCTACACCACTTCATGCTTCTCCTATTTTTTAGCCCGTTTCATGCTCCTCATGTATTTCACACCTTTTGAAGCTCTTCATATTTTTCACACCTTTTCAGGCTCTTCATGTTTTTCTACACCACATCATGCTCCTCCTATTTTTCAGACCGTTTCATGCTCTTCAGATTTTTGACATCTTTTGAAGCTTTTCATATTTTTCACACCTTTTCAGGCTCTTCAAATTTTTCAACACCACTTCATGCTCCTCCTTTTTTGCAGACCGTTTCATGCTCCTCATATTTTTGATACCTTTTGATGCTCTTCATATTTTTCACACCTTTTCAGGCTCTTCAATTTTTCAACACCGCTTCATGCTCCTCCTATTTTTCAGACCGTTTCATGCTCATCTCATTTTTGAAACCTTTTGAAGCTTTTCATATTTTTCACAACGTTTCAGGCTCTTCAAGTTTTTGAACACCGCTTCATGCTCCTCCTACTTTTCAGACCGTTTCATGCTCATCTCATTTTTGACACCTTTTGAAGCTTTTCATATTTTTCACAACTTTTCAGGCTCTTCATGTTTTTGAACACCGCTTCATGCTCCTCCTATTTTTCAGACCGTTTCATGCTCCTCATATTTTACACCTTTTGAACCTCTTCATATTTTTCACACCTTTTCAGGCTCTTCATGTTTTTGATCACCGTTACATTCTCCTCCTATTATTCAGACCGTTTCATGCTCCTCATATTCTTTACACCTTTTGAAGGTCTTCATTTTTTTCACACCTTTTCTGGCTCTTCATTTTTTCAACACCGCTTCATGCTCCTCCTATTTTTCAGACCATTTCATATTCCTCATATTTTTCACACCTTTTGAAGCTCTTCATATTTTTCACACATTTTCAGGCTCTTCATGTTTTTGAACACAGCTTCATGCTCCTCCTATTTTTCAGACCGTTTCATGCTCCTCATATTTTTGACAACTTTGGAAGCTCTTCATATTTTTCACACCTTTTCAGGCTCTTCATGTTTTCAACACCGTTGCATGATCCTCCTATTTTTCAGACCGTTTCATGCTCCTCATATACTTGACACATTTTTAAGCTCTTCATATATTTCACACATTTTCAGGCTATTCATGTTTTTCAACACCGCTTCATGCTCCTTGTATTTTTAATACCGTTTCATGCTCCTCATATTTTGGACACCTTTTCAACCTCTTCATATTTCTCACACATTTTCAAGCTCTTCATGTTTTTCAACAACGCTTCATGCACCTCCTATTTTTCAGACCGTTTCATGCTCATCTCATTTTTGACACCTTTGAAGCTTTTCATATTTTTCACACCTTTTCAGGCTCTTCATGATTTTGAACACCGCTTCCTGCTAATCCTATTTTTCAAACCATATCATGCTCCTCATATTTTTCACACCATTTTAAGCTCTTCATATTTTTCACACCTTTTCAGGCTCTTCATGTTTTTGAACACCGCTTCATGCTCCTTCTATGTTTCAGACCGTTTCATGCTCCTCATATTTCACACCTTTTGAAGCTCTTCATATTTTTCACACCTTTTCAGGCTCTTCATGTTTTTGAACACCGCTTCATGCTAATCCCATTTTTCAAACCATATCATGCTCCTCATATTTTTCACACCTTTTTAAGCTCTTCATATTTTTCACACCTTTTCAGGCTCTTCATGTTTTTGAACACTACTTCATGCTCCTTCTATTTTTCAGAGAGTTTCATGCTCCTCATGTATTACACACCTTTTGAAGCTCTTCATATTTTTCACACCTTTACAGGCTCTTCATGTTTTTCAACACCACTTCATGCTCCTCCTATTTTTCAGACCGTTTCATGCTCCTCATATACTTGACACAGTTTTAAGCTCTTCATATATTTCACACATTTTCAGGCTATCCATGTTTTTCAACACCGCTTCATGCTCCTTGTATTTGTAAGGCCGTTTCATGCTCCTTATACTTTTGACACCTTTTTAAGCTCTTCATATTTCTCACACATTTTCAGGCTCTTCATGTTTTTCAACAACGCTTCATGCACCTCCTATTTTTCAGACCGTTTCATGCTCATCTCATTATTGATACCTTTTGAAGCTTTTCATATTTTTCACACCTTTTCAGGCTCTTCATGTTTTTGAACAGCGCTTCATGCTAATCCTATTTTTCAAACCATATCATGCTCCTCATAATTTTCACACCATTTTAAGCTCTTCATATTTTTCACACCTTTTCAGGCTCTTCATGTTTTTGAACACTACTTCATGCTCCTTCTATTTTTTAAGAGAGTTTCATGCTCCTCATGTATTACACACCTTTTGAAGCTCTACATATTTTTCAGACCTTTTCAGGCTGTTCATATTTTTAACACCACTTCATGCTACTCCTATTTTTCAGCTCGTTTCATGCTCCTCATGAATTTCACACCTTTTGAAGCTCTTCATATTTTTCACACCTTTTCAGCCTCTTCATGTTTTTTCTCACCGTTTCATGCTCCTCCTATTTTTCAGACCGTTTCATGCTCCTCATATTTTTTACACCTTTTGAAGCTCTTCATATTTCTGACACCTCGTTAGTCTCTTCATTTTATTGAACACCGTTTCATGCTCCGCCTATTTTTCAGACGGTTTCATGCTCCTCATATTTTTGACACCTTTTGAAGCTCTTCATATTTTTCACATCTTTTGAAGCTCTTTATATTTTTCACACATTTTCAGTCTCTTCATGTATTTCAACACCCCTTGTTGCTCCTCCTATTTTTCAGACCGTTTCATGCTCCTCATATTTTTGACACCTTTTGAAGCTCTTCATATTTCTCACACCTAGTCAGTCTCTTCATGTTTTTCAACAGCGTTTCATTCTCCTCCTATTTTTCAGACCGTTTCATGCTCCTCATATTTTTGACACCTTTTGAAGCTCTTCATATTTTTCAAACCTTTTCAGGCTCTTCATGTTTTTGAACACCGCTTCATGCTCCTCCTATTTTTCAGACCGTTTCATGCTCCTCATATATTTGACACATTTTTAAGCTCTTCATATATTTCAAACATTTTCAGGCTATTCATGTTTTTCAACACCACTTCATGCTCCTCGTATTTTTAAGACCATTTCATGCTCCTCATATTTTTGTCACGTTTTGAAGCTCTTCATATTTTTCACACATTTTCAGGCTCTTAATGTTTTTCAAAACCCCTTGTTGCTCCTCCTATTTTTCAGACCGTTTTATGCTCCTCATATTTTTGACACCTTTTGAAGCTCTTCATATTTCTGACACCTCGTCAGTCTCTTCATGTTATTGAACACCGCTTCATGCTCCGCCTATTTTTCAGACGGTTTCATGCTCCTCATATTTTTGACACATTTTGAAGCTCTTCATATTTTTCACACCTTTTCAGGCTCTTCATGTTTTTCAACACCACTTCATACTCCTCCTATTTTTCAGACCGTTTCATGCTCCTCATATTTTTTACACCTTTTGAAGGTGTTCATTTTTTTCACACTTTTTCAGGCTCTTCATGTTTTTGAACACAACTTCATGCTCCTCCTATTTTTCAGACCATTTCATACTCCTCATATTTTTCACACCTTTTGAAGCTCTTCATATTTTTCACATCTTTTCAGGCTCTTCATGTTTTTGAACACCGCTTCATGCTCCTCCTTTTGTTCAGACCGTTTCATGCTCATCAAATTTTTGACACCTTTTGAAGCTCTTCATATTTTTCACACCTTTTGAAGCTCTTCATATTTTTCACACCATTTCAGGCTCTTCATGTTTTTCAACACCGTTTCATGCTGCTTCTCTTTTTCAGACCGTTTCATGCTCCTCATATTTTTCACACCTTTTGAAGCTCTTCATATTTTTCACACCTTTTCAGGCTCTTCATGTTTTTCTACACCACTTCATGCTTCTCCTATTTTTCAGCCCGTTTCATGCTCCTCATTTATTTCACACCTTTTGAAGCTCTTCATATTTTTCACACCTTTTCAGGCTCTTCATGTTTTTCAACACCGTTTCATGCTGCTTCTATTTTTCAGACCGTTTCATGCTCCTCATATTTTTCACACCTTTTGAAGCTCTTCATATTTTTCACACCTTTTCAGGCTCTTCATGTTTTTCTACACCACTTCATGCTTCTCCTATTTTTCAGCCCGTTTCATGCTCCTCATGTATTTCACACCTTTTGAAGCTCTTCATATTTTTCACACCTTTTCAGGCTCTTCATGTTTTTGAACACCGCTTCATGCTCCTCTTTTTTTTCAGACCGTTTCATGCTCCTCATATTTTTGACATCTTTTGAAGCTTTTCATATTTTTCACACCTTTTCAGGCTCTTCAAGTTTTTCAACACCACTTCATGCTCCTCCTTTTTTGCAGACCGTTTCATGCTCCTCATATTTTTGATACCTTTTGATGATCTTCATATTTTTCACACCTTTTCAGGCTCTTCATTTTTTCAACACCACTTCATGCTCCTCCTATTTTTCGGACCGTTTCATGCTCATCTCATTTTTGAAACCTTTTGAAGCTTTTCATATTTTTCACAACTTTTCAGGCTCTTCATGTTTTTGAACACCGCTTCATGCTCCTCCTATTTTTCAGACCATTTCATGCTCATCTCATTTTTGATACCTTTTGATGATCTTCATATTTTTCACACCTTCTCAGGCTCTTCATGTTTTTGAACACCGCTTCATGCTAATCCTATTTTTCAAACCATATCATGCTCCTCATATTTTTCACACCTTTTAAGCTCTTCATATTTTTCACACTTTTTCAGGCTCTTCATGTTTTTCAACACCGCTTCATGCTCCTCCTATTGTTCAGACCTTTTCATGCTCATCAAATTTTTGACACCTTTTGAAGCTCTTCATATTTTTCACACCTTTTGAAGCTCTTCATATTTTTCACACCATTTCAGGCTCTTCATGTTTTTCAACACCGTTTCATGCTGCTTCTATTTTTCAGACCGTTTCATGCTCCTCATATTTTCACACCTTTTGAAGCTCTTCATATTTTTCACACCATTTCAGGCTCTTCATGTTTTTCAACACCGTTTCATGCTGCTTCTATTTATTTACCGTTTCATGCTCCTCATTTATTTCACACCTTTTGAAGCTCTTCATATTTTTCACACCTTTTCAGGCTCTTCATGTTTTTCAACACCACTTCATGCTCCTCCTATTTTTCATACCGTTTCATGCTCCTCATATTTTTACACCTTTTGAATTTCTTCATTTTTTTCACACCATTTCAGACTCTTCATGTTTTTGAACACAACTTCATCCTCCTCCTATTTTTCAGACCGTTTCATACTCCTCATATTTTTCACACCTTTTGAAGCTCTTCATATTTTTCACACATTTTCAGGCTCTTCATGTTTTGAACACACCTTCATACTCCTCCTATTTTTCAGACCGTTTCACGCTCCTCATATTTTTGACAGCTTTGGAAGCTCTTCATATTTTTCACACCTTTTTAGACTCTTCATGTTTTTCAACACCGTTGCGTGATCCTCCTATTTTTCTGACCGTTTCATGCTCCTCATATACTTGACACATTTTTAAGCTCTTCATATATTTCACACATTTTCAGGCTATTCATGTTTTTCATCACCGCTTCATGCTCCTTGTATTTTTAAGACCGTTTCATGCTCCTCATATTTTTGACACCTCTTTAAGCTCTTCATGTTTCTCACACATTTTCTGGCTCTTCATGTTTTTCAACAACTCTTCATGCACCTCCAATTTTTCAGACCGTTTCATGCTCATCTCATTTTTGACACTTTTTGAAGCTCTTCATATTTTTCACACTTTTTCAGGCTCTTCATGTTTTTCAACACCGCTTCATGCTCCTCCTATTTTTCAGAACGTTTCATGCTCATCTCATTTTTGACACCTTTTGAAGCCCTTCATATTTTTCACACCTTTTGAAGCTCTTCATATTTTTCACACTATTTCAGGCTCTTCATGTTTTTCAACACCGTTTCATGCTCCTTCTATTTTTCAGACCGTTTCATGCTCCTCATATTTTTCACACATTTTGAAGCTCTTCATATTTCTCACACCTTTTCAGGCTCTTCATGTTTTTCTACACCACTTCATGCTTCTCCTATTTTTAAGCCCGTTTCATGCTCCTCATGTATTTCACACCTTTTGAAGCTCTTCATATTTTTCACACCTTTTCAGGCTCTTCATGTTTTTCAACACCATTTCAGGCTGCTTCTATTTTTCAGACCGTTTCATGCTCCTCATATTTTTCACACCTTTTGAAGCTCTTCATGTTTTTCACACCTTTTCAGGCTCTTCATGTTTTTCTACACCACTTCATGCTTCTCCTATTTTTTAGCCCGTTTCATGCTCCTCATGTATTTCACACCTTTTGAAGCTCTTCATATTTTTCACACCTTTTCAGGCTCTTCATGTTTTTCTACACCACATCATGCTCCTCCTATTTTTCAGACCGTTTCATGCTCTTCAGATTTTTGACATCTTTTGAAGCTTTTCATATTTTTCACACCTTTTCAGGCTCTTCAAATTTTTCAACACCACTTCATGCTCCTCCTTTTTTGCAGACCGTTTCATGCTCCTCATATTTTTGATACCTTTTGATGCTCTTCATATTTTTCACACCTTTTCAGGCTCTTCAATTTTTCAACACCGCTTCATGCTCCTCCTATTTTTCAGACCGTTTCATGCTCATCTCATTTTTGAAACCTTTTGAAGCTTTTCATATTTTTCACAACGTTTCAGGCTCTTCAAGTTTTTGAACACCGCTTCATGCTCCTCCTACTTTTCAGACCGTTTCATGCTCATCTCATTTTTGACACCTTTTGAAGCTTTTCATATTTTTCACAACTTTTCAGGCTCTTCATGTTTTTGAACACCGCTTCATGCTCCTCCTATTTTTCAGACCGTTTCATGCTCCTCATATTTTACACCTTTTGAACCTCTTCATATTTTTCACACCTTTTCAGGCTCTTCATGTTTTTGATCACCGTTACATTCTCCTCCTATTATTCAGACCGTTTCATGCTCCTCATATTCTTTACACCTTTTGAAGGTCTTCATTTTTTTCACACCTTTTCTGGCTCTTCATTTTTTCAACACCGCTTCATGCTCCTCCTATTTTTCAGACCATTTCATATTCCTCATATTTTTCACACCTTTTGAAGCTCTTCATATTTTTCACACATTTTCAGGCTCTTCATGTTTTTGAACACAGCTTCATGCTCCTCCTATTTTTCAGACCGTTTCATGCTCCTCATATTTTTGACAACTTTGGAAGCTCTTCATATTTTTCACACCTTTTCAGGCTCTTCATGTTTTCAACACCGTTGCATGATCCTCCTATTTTTCAGACCGTTTCATGCTCCTCATATACTTGACACATTTTTAAGCTCTTCATATATTTCACACATTTTCAGGCTATTCATGTTTTTCAACACCGCTTCATGCTCCTTGTATTTTTAATACCGTTTCATGCTCCTCATATTTTGGACACCTTTTCAACCTCTTCATATTTCTCACACATTTTCAAGCTCTTCATGTTTTTCAACAACGCTTCATGCACCTCCTATTTTTCAGACCGTTTCATGCTCATCTCATTTTTGACACCTTTGAAGCTTTTCATATTTTTCACACCTTTTCAGGCTCTTCATGATTTTGAACACCGCTTCCTGCTAATCCTATTTTTCAAACCATATCATGCTCCTCATATTTTTCACACCATTTTAAGCTCTTCATATTTTTCACACCTTTTCAGGCTCTTCATGTTTTTGAACACCGCTTCATGCTCCTTCTATGTTTCAGACCGTTTCATGCTCCTCATATTTCACACCTTTTGAAGCTCTTCATATTTTTCACACCTTTTCAGGCTCTTCATGTTTTTGAACACCGCTTCATGCTAATCCCATTTTTCAAACCATATCATGCTCCTCATATTTTTCACACCTTTTTAAGCTCTTCATATTTTTCACACCTTTTCAGGCTCTTCATGTTTTTGAACACTACTTCATGCTCCTTCTATTTTTCAGAGAGTTTCATGCTCCTCATGTATTACACACCTTTTGAAGCTCTTCATATTTTTCACACCTTTACAGGCTCTTCATGTTTTTCAACACCACTTCATGCTCCTCCTATTTTTCAGACCGTTTCATGCTCCTCATATACTTGACACAGTTTTAAGCTCTTCATATATTTCACACATTTTCAGGCTATCCATGTTTTTCAACACCGCTTCATGCTCCTTGTATTTGTAAGACCGTTTCATGCTCCTCATACTTTTGACACCTTTTTAAGCTCTTCATATTTCTCACACATTTTCAGGCTCTTCATGTTTTTCAACAACGCTTCATGCACCTCCTATTTTTCAGACCGTTTCATGCTCATCTCATTATTGATACCTTTTGAAGCTTTTCATATTTTTCACACCTTTTCAGGCTCTTCATGTTTTTGAACAGCGCTTCATGCTAATCCTATTTTTCAAACCATATCATGCTCCTCATAATTTTCACACCATTTTAAGCTCTTCATATTTTTCACACCTTTTCAGGCTCTTCATGTTTTTGAACACTACTTCATGCTCCTTCTATTTTTTAAGAGAGTTTCATGCACCTCATGTATTACACACCTTTTGAAGCTCTACATATTTTTCAGACCTTTTCAGGCTGTTCATATTTTTAACACCACTTCATGCTACTCCTATTTTTCAGCTCGTTTCATGCTCCTCATGAATTTCACACCTTTTGAAGCTCTTCATATTTTTCACACCTTTTCAGCCTCTTCATGTTTTTTCTCACCGTTTCATGCTCCTCCTATTTTTCAGACCGTTTCATGCTCCTCATATTTTTTACACCTTTTGAAGCTCTTCATATTTCTGACACCTCGTTAGTCTCTTCATTTTATTGAACACCGTTTCATGCTCCGCCTATTTTTCAGACGGTTTCATGCTCCTCATATTTTTGACACCTTTTGAAGCTCTTCATATTTTTCACATCTTTTGAAGCTCTTTATATTTTTCACACATTTTCAGTCTCTTCATGTATTTCAACACCCCTTGTTGCTCCTCCTATTTTTCAGACCGTTTCATGCTCCTCATATTTTTGACACCTTTTGAAGCTCTTCATATTTCTCACACCTAGTCAGTCTCTTCATGTTTTTCAACAGCGTTTCATTCTCCTCCTATTTTTCAGACCGTTTCATGCTCCTCATATTTTTGACACCTTTTGAAGCTCTTCATATTTTTCAAACCTTTTCAGGCTCTTCATGTTTTTGAACACCGCTTCATGCTCCTCCTATTTTTCAGACCGTTTCATGCTCCTCATATATTTGACACATTTTTAAGCTCTTCATATATTTCAAACATTTTCAGGCTATTCATGTTTTTCAACACCACTTCATGCTCCTCGTATTTTTAAGACCATTTCATGCTCCTCATATTTTTGTCACGTTTTGAAGCTCTTCATATTTTTCACACATTTTCAGGCTCTTAATGTTTTTCAAAACCCCTTGTTGCTCCTCCTATTTTTCAGACCGTTTTATGCTCCTCATATTTTTGACACCTTTTGAAGCTCTTCATATTTCTGACACCTCGTCAGTCTCTTCATGTTATTGAACACCGCTTCATGCTCCGCCTATTTTTCAGACGGTTTCATGCTCCTCATATTTTTGACACATTTTGAAGCTCTTCATATTTTTCACACCTTTTCAGGCTCTTCATGTTTTTCAACACCACTTCATACTCCTCCTATTTTTCAGACCGTTTCATGCTCCTCATATTTTTTACACCTTTTGAAGGTGTTCATTTTTTTCACACTTTTTCAGGCTCTTCATGTTTTTGAACACAACTTCATGCTCCTCCTATTTTTCAGACCATTTCATACTCCTCATATTTTTCACACCTTTTGAAGCTCTTCATATTTTTCACATCTTTTCAGGCTCTTCATGTTTTTGAACACCGCTTCATGCTCCTCCTTTTGTTCAGACCGTTTCATGCTCATCAAATTTTTGACACCTTTTGAAGCTCTTCATATTTTTCACACCTTTTGAAGCTCTTCATATTTTTCACACCATTTCAGGCTCTTCATGTTTTTCAACACCGTTTCATGCTGCTTCTCTTTTTCAGACCGTTTCATGCTCCTCATATTTTTCACACCTTTTGAAGCTCTTCATATTTTTCACACCTTTTCAGGCTCTTCATGTTTTTCTACACCACTTCATGCTTCTCCTATTTTTCAGCCCGTTTCATGCTCCTCATTTATTTCACACCTTTTGAAGCTCTTCATATTTTTCACACCTTTTCAGGCTCTTCATGTTTTTCAACACCGTTTCATGCTGCTTCTATTTTTCAGACCGTTTCATGCTCCTCATATTTTTCACACCTTTTGAAGCTCTTCATATTTTTCACACCTTTTCAGGCTCTTCATGTTTTTCTACACCACTTCATGCTTCTCCTATTTTTCAGCCCGTTTCATGCTCCTCATGTATTTCACACCTTTTGAAGCTCTTCATATTTTTCACACCTTTTCAGGCTCTTCATGTTTTTGAACACCGCTTCATGCTCCTCTTTTTTTTCAGACCGTTTCATGCTCCTCATATTTTTGACATCTTTTGAAGCTTTTCATATTTTTCACACCTTTTCAGGCTCTTCAAGTTTTTCAACACCACTTCATGCTCCTCCTTTTTTGCAGACCGTTTCATGCTCCTCATATTTTTGATACCTTTTGATGATCTTCATATTTTTCACACCTTTTCAGGCTCTTCATTTTTTCAACACCACTTCATGCTCCTCCTATTTTTCGGACCGTTTCATGCTCATCTCATTTTTGAAACCTTTTGAAGCTTTTCATATTTTTCACAACTTTTCAGGCTCTTCATGTTTTTGAACACCGCTTCATGCTCCTCCTATTTTTCAGACCATTTCATGCTCATCTCATTTTTGATACCTTTTGATGATCTTCATATTTTTCACACCTTCTCAGGCTCTTCATGTTTTTGAACACCGCTTCATGCTAATCCTATTTTTCAAACCATATCATGCTCCTCATATTTTTCACACCTTTTAAGCTCTTCATATTTTTCACACTTTTTCAGGCTCTTCATGTTTTTCAACACCGCTTCATGCTCCTCCTATTGTTCAGACCTTTTCATGCTCATCAAATTTTTGACACCTTTTGAAGCTCTTCATATTTTTCACACCTTTTGAAGCTCTTCATATTTTTCACACCATTTCAGGCTCTTCATGTTTTTCAACACCGTTTCATGCTGCTTCTATTTTTCAGACCGTTTCATGCTCCTCATATTTTCACACCTTTTGAAGCTCTTCATATTTTTCACACCATTTCAGGCTCTTCATGTTTTTCAACACCGTTTCATGCTGCTTCTATTTATTTACCGTTTCATGCTCCTCATTTATTTCACACCTTTTGAAGCTCTTCATATTTTTCACACCTTTTCAGGCTCTTCATGTTTTTCAACACCACTTCATGCTCCTCCTATTTTTCATACCGTTTCATGCTCCTCATATTTTTACACCTTTTGAATTTCTTCATTTTTTTCACACCATTTCAGACTCTTCATGTTTTTGAACACAACTTCATCCTCCTCCTATTTTTCAGACCGTTTCATACTCCTCATATTTTTCACACCTTTTGAAGCTCTTCATATTTTTCACACATTTTCAGGCTCTTCATGTTTTGAACACACCTTCATACTCCTCCTATTTTTCAGACCGTTTCACGCTCCTCATATTTTTGACAGCTTTGGAAGCTCTTCATATTTTTCACACCTTTTTAGACTCTTCATGTTTTTCAACACCGTTGCGTGATCCTCCTATTTTTCTGACCGTTTCATGCTCCTCATATACTTGACACATTTTTAAGCTCTTCATATATTTCACACATTTTCAGGCTATTCATGTTTTTCATCACCGCTTCATGCTCCTTGTATTTTTAAGACCGTTTCATGCTCCTCATATTTTTGACACCTCTTTAAGCTCTTCATATTTCTCACACATTTTCTGGCTCTTCATGTTTTTCAACAACTCTTCATGCACCTCCAATTTTTCAGACCGTTTCATGCTCATCTCATTTTTGACACCTTTTGAAGCCCTTCATATTTTTCACACCTTTTGAAGCTCTTCATATTTTTCACACTATTTCAGGCTCTTCATGTTTTTCAACACCGTTTCATGCTCCTTCTATTTTTCAGACCGTTTCATGCTCCTCATATTTTTCACACATTTTGAAGCTCTTCATATTTCTCACACCTTTTCAGGCTCTTCATGTTTTTCTACACCACTTCATGCTTCTCCTATTTTTAAGCCCGTTTCATGCTCCTCATGTATTTCACACCTTTTGAAGCTCTTCATATTTTTCACACCTTTTCAGGCTCTTCATGTTTTTCAACACCATTTCAGGCTGCTTCTATTTTTCAGACCGTTTCATGCTCCTCATATTTTTCACACCTTTTGAAGCTCTTCATGTTTTTCACACCTTTTCAGGCTCTTCATGTTTTTCTACACCACTTCATGCTTCTCCTATTTTTTAGCCCGTTTCATGCTCCTCATGTATTTCACACCTTTTGAAGCTCTTCATATTTTTCACACCTTTTCAGGCTCTTCATGTTTTTCTACACCACATCATGCTCCTCCTATTTTTCAGACCGTTTCATGCTCTTCAGATTTTTGACATCTTTTGAAGCTTTTCATATTTTTCACACCTTTTCAGGCTCTTCAAGTTTTTCAACACCACTTCATGCTCCTCCTTTTTTGCAGACCGTTTCATGCTCCTCATATTTTTGATACCTTTTGATGCTCTTCATATTTTTCACACCTTTTCAGGCTCTTCAATTTTTCAACACCGCTTCATGCTCCTCCTATTTTTCAGACCGTTTCATGCTCATCTCATTTTTGAAACCTTTTGAAGCTTTTCATATTTTTCACAACGTTTCAGGCTCTTCAAGTTTTTGAACACCGCTTCATGCTCCTCCTACTTTTCAGACCGTTTCATGCTCATCTCATTTTTGACACCTTTTGAAGCTTTTCATATTTTTCACAACTTTTCAGGCTCTTCATGTTTTTGAACACCGCTTCATGCTCCTCCTATTTTTCAGACCGTTTCATGCTCCTCATATTTTACACCTTTTGAACCTCTTCATATTTTTCACACCTTTTCAGGCTCTTCATGTTTTTGATCACCGTTACATTCTCCTCCTATTATTCAGACCGTTTCATGCTCCTCATATTCTTTACACCTTTTGAAGGTCTTCATTTTTTTCACACCTTTTCTGGCTCTTCATTTTTTCAACACCGCTTCATGCTCCTCCTATTTTTCAGACCATTTCATATTCCTCATATTTTTCACACCTTTTGAAGCTCTTCATATTTTTCACACATTTTCAGGCTCTTCATGTTTTTGAACACAGCTTCATGCTCCTCCTATTTTTCAGACCGTTTCATGCTCCTCATATTTTTGACAACTTTGGAAGCTCTTCATATTTTTCACACCTTTTCAGGCTCTTCATGTTTTCAACACCGTTGCATGATCCTCCTATTTTTCAGACCGTTTCATGCTCCTCATATACTTGACACATTTTTAAGCTCTTCATATATTTCACACATTTTCAGGCTATTCATGTTTTTCAACACCGCTTCATGCTCCTTGTATTTTTAATACCGTTTCATGCTCCTCATATTTTGGACAACTTTTCAACCTCTTCATATTTCTCACACATTTTCAAGCTCTTCATGTTTTTCAACAACGCTTCATGCACCTCCTATTTTTCAGACCGTTTCATGCTCATCTCATTTTTGACACCTTTGAAGCTTTTCATATTTTTCACACCTTTTCAGGCTCTTCATGATTTTGAACACCGCTTCCTGCTAATCCTATTTTTCAAACCATATCATGCTCCTCATATTTTTCACACCATTTTAAGCTCTTCATATTTTTCACACCTTTTCAGGCTCTTCATGTTTTTGAACACCGCTTCATGCTCCTTCTATGTTTCAGACCGTTTCATGCTCCTCATATTTCACACCTTTTGAAGCTCTTCATATTTTTCACACCTTTTCAGGCTCTTCATGTTTTTGAACACCGCTTCATACTAATCCCATTTTTCAAACCATATCATGCTCCTCATATTTTTCACACCTTTTTAAGCTCTTCATATTTTTCACACCTTTTCAGGCTCTTCATGTTTTTGAACACTACTTCATGCTCCTTCTATTTTTCAGAGAGTTTCATGCTCCTCATGTATTACACACCTTTTGAAGCTCTTCATATTTTTCACACCTTTACAGGCTCTTCATGTTTTTCAACACCACTTCATGCTCCTCCTATTTTTCAGACCGTTTCATGCTCCTCATATACTTGACACAGTTTTAAGCTCTTCATATATTTCACACATTTTCAGGCTATCCATGTTTTTCAACACCGCTTCATGCTCCTTGTATTTGTAAGACCGTTTCATGCTCCTCATACTTTTGACACCTTTTTAAGCTCTTCATATTTCTCACACATTTTCAGGCTCTTCATGTTTTTCAACAACGCTTCATGCACCTCCTATTTTTCAGACCGTTTCATGCTCATCTCATTATTGATACCTTTTGAAGCTTTTCATATTTTTCACACCTTTTCAGGCTCTTCATGTTTTTGAACAGCGCTTCATGCTAATCCTATTTTTCAAACCATATCATGCTCCTCATAATTTTCACACCATTTTAAGCTCTTCATATTTTTCACACCTTTTCAGGCTCTTCATGTTTTTGAACACTACTTCATGCTCCTTCTATTTTTTAAGAGAGTTTCATGCTCCTCATGTATTACACACCTTTTGAAGCTCTACATATTTTTCAGACCTTTTCAGGCTGTTCATATTTTTAACACCACTTCATGCTACTCCTATTTTTCAGCTCGTTTCATGCTCCTCATGAATTTCACACCTTTTGAAGCTCTTCATATTTTTCACACCTTTTCAGCCTCTTCATGTTTTTTCTCACCGTTTCATGCTCCTCCTATTTTTCAGACCGTTTCATGCTCCTCATATTTTTTACACCTTTTGAAGCTCTTCATATTTCTGACACCTCGTCAGTCTCTTCATTTTATTGAACACCGTTTCATGCTCCGCCTATTTTTCAGACGGTTTCATGCTCCTCATATTTTTGACACCTTTTGAAGCTCTTCATATTTTTCACATCTTTTGAAGCTCTTTATATTTTTCACACATTTTCAGTCTCTTCATGTATTTCAACACCCCTTGTTGCTCCTCCTATTTTTCAGACCGTTTCATCCTCCTCATATTTTTGACACCTTTTGAAGCTCTTCATATTTCTCACACCTAGTCAGTCTCTTCATGTTTTTCAACAGCGTTTCATTCTCCTCCTATTTTTCAGACCGTTTCATGCTCCTCATATTTTTGACACCTTTTGTAGCTCTTCATATTTTTCACACCTTTTCAGTCTCTTCATGTTTTTTAACACCGCTTCATGCTCCTCCTATTTTTCAGACCGTTTAATGCTCCTCCTGTATTTCATACCTTTTGAAGCTCTTCATATTTTCACACCTTTTCAGGCTCTTCATGTTATTCAACAACACTTCATGCTCCTCTTATATTTCAGACCGCTTCATCCTGATCTCATTTTTGACACTTTTTGAAGCTGTTCATATTTTTCACACCTTTTGAAGCTCTTCATAATTTTCACAAGTTTTCATGCTCTTTATGTTTTTCAACACCGCTTCATGCTCCTCCTATTTTTCACACCTTTTGAAGCTCTTCATATTTTTCACACCTTTTCAGGCTCTTCATGTTTTTGAACCCCGGTTCTTGATCCTCCTATTTTTCAGCCCGTTTCATTCTTCTCATATTTTTCACACCTTTTGAAGCTCTTCATATTTTTCACACCTTTTCAGGCTGTTCATGTTTTTCAACACTGCTTCATTCTCCTCTTATTTTTCAGACCGTTTCATGCTCCTTATATTTTTCACACCTTTTGAAGCTCTTCATATACTTCACACCTTTTCAAGCTCTTCATATTTTTCAAACCTTTTGAAGGTCTTCATATTTTTCACAGTTTTTCAGGCTCTTCATGTTTTTGAACACCGCTTCATGCTCCTCCTATTTTTCAGACCTTTTCATGCTCCTCATGTACTTCACACCTTTTGAAGCTCTTCATATTTTTCACAGCTTTTCAGGCACTTCATGTTTTTGAACACCGCTTAATTCTCCTCCTATTTTTCAGATAGTTTCATGGTCTTCATATTTTTGACACCTTTTGAAGCTCTTCATAGTTTTCACTCCTTTTCAGAATCTCATGAATTTGAACACCGCTTCATGTTCCTCCTATTTTTCAGACCGTTTCATGCTCCTCATATATTTGACAACTTTTCAGGCTCTTCAGGTTTTTGAACACCACTTCATGCTCCTCCTATTTTTCAGAACGTTTCATGCTCTTCATATTTTTGACACATTTTGAAGCTCTTCATATTTTTCACACCTTTTCAGGCTCTTCATGTTTTTCAACACCGCCTCATGCTCCTCCTGTTTTTCAGAACGTTACATGGTCCTCATGTATTTCACACCTTTTGAAGCTCTTCATAAATTTCACACCTTTTCAGACTCTTCATGTTTTTCAACATCGCTTCATACTCCTCCTATTTTTCAGACCGTTTCATGCTCCTCATATATTTGACACCTTTTGAAGCTCTTCATATATTTCACACCTTTTGAAGCTCTTCATATTTTTCACACCTTTTGAAGCTCTTCATATTTTACACATATTTTCACCCTCTTCATGTTTTTCAACTCCTTTTCATGCTCCTCCTATTTTTCGATCAGTTTCATTCTCTTCATATTTTTGACACTTTTTGAAGCTCTTCATATTTTTCACACCTTTCCAGGCTCTTCATCTTTTTCAACACCGTTTCAAGCTCCTCATATTTTTCAGACCGTTTCATTCTCCTCATATTTATGTCAACTTTTGAAACTGTTCATTTTCTTCACACCTTTCATGCTCTTCATGTTTTTGAACACTGCTTCATGCTCCTCCTATGTTTCAGACCATTTCATGCTCCTCATATTTTTGAAACCTTTTGAAGTTCTTCATATATTTCACACCTTTTCAGGCTCTTGATGTTTTTAAACACCTCTTCATTCTTCTCCTGTTTTTCAGACCATTTCATGCTCCTCATATTTTTCACACTTTTTGAAGCTCTTCATATTTTTCACACTTTTTCATCCTCTTCATGTTTTTGAACATCGTTTCATGCTCCTCCTTTTATTCAGACCGTTTCATGCTCCTCATATTTTTGACACCTTTTGAACCTCTTCATATTTTTCACACCTATTCAGGGTCTTCATATTTTTCAACACCGCTTCATGCTCCTCCTATTTTTCAGACCGTTTCATGCTCCTCATATTTTTGACACGTTTTGAAGCTCTTCATATATTTCACACCTTTTCAGGCTCTTCATGTTTTTGAACACGGCTTCATGCTCCTCCTATTTTTCACACCTTTTGAAGATCATCATATATTTCACACCTTTTCAAGCTCTTCATGTTTTTGAACACCGCTTCATGCTCCTCATATTTTTCACACCTTTTGAAGCTCTTAATATTTTTCACACATTTTCAGGCTCTTCATGTTTTTGAACACCGTTTAATGCTCCTCCTATTTTTCAGACCGTTTCATGCTCCTCATATTTTTCACACCTTTTGAAGCTCTTCATATATTTCTCACCTTTTCCTGTTCTTCAGGTTTTTCAACACCGTTTCATACTCCTCCTATTTTTCAGTTCGTTTCATGCTCCTCCTATTTTTCAGACTGTTTCATGCACCTCTTATTATTGACACCTTTTGAAGCTCTTCATATTTTTCACACCTTTTCATGCTCTTCATGTTTTTCAACAACATTTCATGCTCCTCCTATTTTTCAGACCTTTTCATGCTCCTCATATTTTTCACACCTTTTCATGCTCTTCTTGTTTTTCAACACAGTTTCATGCTCCTCATATGTTTGACACCTTTTGAATCTCTTCATTTTATTCACACCTTTTCAGGCTCTTCATGATTTTCAACACCGCTTCATGCTCCTCATATTTTTGAGACCGTTTCATGCTCCTAATATTGTTCACACCTTTTCAAGATCTTCATGTTATTCAACACCGCTTCATGCTCCTCCTATTTTTCAGACCTTTTCATTCTCCTCATATTTTTGACACCTTTTGAAGCTCTTCATATTTTTCACACGTTTTCAGGCTCTTCTTGTTTTTCAACACTGATTCATGCTACTCCTATTTTTCAGACCGTTTCATGCTCCTCATGTTTTTGACACCTTTTGAAGATCTTAATATTTTTCAAGCTTTTTCATGCTCTTCATGTTATTCACCACCTTCTCATGCTCTTCTTGCTTTTCAACACCGCTTCCTGCTCTTCCTAATTTTCAGACCGTTTCATGCTCCTCATATTTTTCAGAACGTTTCATGCTCCACATATATTTCAGACCGTTTCATGCTCCTCATATTTTTGACCCCTTTTGAAGCTCTTCATATTTTTCACACCTTTTCATGCGCTTCATGTTTTTCAAAACTTTTCATGCTTCTCCTATTTTTCAGAGAGTTTCATGCTCCTCATATATTTGACACGTTTTGAAGCTCTTCATATTTTTCACACCTCTTCATGCTCTTCATGTTTCTCAACACTTTTTCATGCTCCTCCTATTTTTCATACAGTTTCATGCTCCTCATATTTTTGACACATTTTGAAGCTCTTCATATTTTTCAAACCTTTTCATGCACTTCATGTTTTTCAACAACGTTTCATGCTCGTCTTATATTTCAGACCGTTTCATGCTTCTCATATTTTTCAGACCGTTTCATGCTCCTCATATTTTTGACACCTTTTGAAACTCTTCATGTTTTTTCACACCATTTCATGTTCCTCTTACTTTTCAGACCGTTTCATGCTTCTCCTATTTTTGAAAGCTTTTGAAGCTCTTCATATTTTTCACACCTTTTCATGCTCTTCATCTATTTTCAACACCGTTTCATGCTCCTCATATTTTTCAGACCATTTCATGCTTCTCATATTTTTGCCAACTTTTGAAGATCTTCATATTTTTCACACCTTTTCATGCTTGTCATGTTTTTCAACAAAGTTTCACACTCCTCATATTTTGACACCCTTTGATGGTCTCCATATTTTTCACACCTTTTTAGACGCTTCATGTTTTTCAACACCGCTTCATGCTCCTCCAGTTTTTCAGACCGTTTCATGTTCCTCATATGTTTGACACCTTTTGAAGCTCTTCGTATTTTTCACACCTTTTCAGGCTCTTCATGATTTCAACACAGTTTCATGCTCCTCCTATTTTTCAGACCGTTTCATGCTCCTCATATTTTTGAAACCATTTGAAGCCCGTCATATTTTTCACACCTTTTCATGCTCTTCATGTTTTTCAACACCATTTCATGCTCCTCCTATTTTTCAGATTGTTTCATGCTTCTCATATTTTTGACACATTTTTTTATCTCTTCATATTTTTCACACCTTTACAGGCACTTCATGTTTTTCAACACCGTTTCATGCTCCTCCTATTTTTCAGAGTGGTTCATGCTCCTCGTATTTTTCAGGCCGTTTCATGCTCGTCATAATTTTGAAACCTTTTGAAGCCCTTCATATTTTTCACACCTTTTCATGCTCTTCATGTATTTCAACAACGTTTTATGCTCCTCCTATTTTTCAGACCGTTTCATGCTCCTCCTATTTTGAGACCGTTTCATGCTCCTCATATTTTTCACACCTTTAGAAGCTCTTCGTATTTTTCTCACCTTTTCAGGCTCTTCATGTTTTTCAACACCGCTTCATGATCCTCCTATTTTTCTGAAGTTTCATGCTCCTCATATTTTTCATCCTTTTTGAAGCTCTTCATATTTTTCACACCTTTTCAGGCTCTTCATGTTTTTCAACACCGCTTCATGCTCCTCCTATTTTTCAGACCTTTTCATGCTTCTCATATTTTTGACAGCTTTTGAAGCTCTTCATATTTTTCACACCTTTTCAGGCTCTTCATGTTTTTGAACACCGCTTCATGCTCCTCGTATGTTCAGACCGTTTCATGATCCTAATATTTTTGACATCTTTTGAAGCTCTTCATATTTTTCACACCTTCTCAGGCTCTTCATGTTTTTGAACACCGCTTCATGCTCCTCCTATTTTTCAGACCGTTTCATGCTCCTCATAATTTTGACACTTTTTGAAGCTCCTCATATTTTTCACACGTTTTGAAGGTCTTCATATATTTCACACCATTTCAGGCTCTTCATGTTTTTCAACACCGATTCATGCTCCTCCTATTTTTCAGACCGTTTCATGCTCATCTAATTTTTGACACCTTTTGAAGCTGTTCATACTTTTCACACCTTTTCAGGAGCTTCATGTTTTTGATCACCGCTTCATGATCCTCCTATTTTTCAAACCATTTCATGCTCTTCATATTTTTGACAACTTTTGAAGCTCTTTATTTTTTTCACACCTTTTCAGGCTCTTCATGTTTTTCCACACCACTTCATGCTTCCCCTAATTTTCAGACCGTTTCTTGCTCCTCATGTATTTCACACGTTTTGAAGCTCTTCATATTTTTCACACCTTTCAGGCTCTTCATGTTTTTCAACACCGTTTCATGCTGCTTCTATTTTTCAGACCATTTCATGGTCCTCATATTTTTCACACCTTTTGAAGCTCTTCATATTTTTCACACCTTTTCAGGCTCTTCATGTTTTTGAACACATCTTCATGCTCCTTCTATTTTTCACACCGTTTCATGCTCCTCATATTTTGACACCTTTTGAAGCTCTTTATATTTTTCACAACTTTTCAGGCTCTTCATGTTTTTCAACACCGTTTCATGATCCTCCTATTGTTCAGACCTTTTCATGCTCATCTCATTTTTGACACCTCTTGAAGCTTTTCATATTTTTCACAAATTTTTAAGCTCTTCATATTTTTGAAAACCGCTTCATGCTCCTCCTATTTTGCAGAGAGTTTCATGCTCCTCTTGTATTTCACACGATTTGAAGCTCTTCATATTTTTCACACCTTTTCAGGCTCTTCAAATTTTTCACACCTTTTCAGGCTCTTCAAATTTTTCACACCTTTTCAGGCTCTTCAAATTTTTCACACCTTTTCAGGCTCTTCAAATTTTTCACACCTTTTCAGGCTCTTCAAATTTTTCACACCTTTTCAGGCTCTTCAAATTTTTCACACCTTTTCAGGCTCTTCGTATTTTTCACACCTTTTCAGGCTCTTCAAATTTTTCACACCTTCTCAGGCTCTTCAAATTTTTCCACACCACTTCATGCTTCTCCTATTTTTCAGCCCGTTTCAAACTCCTCATGTATTTCACACCTTTTGAAGCTCTTCATATTTTTCACACCTTTTCAGGCTCTTCATGTTTTTGATCACCGTTTCATGCTCCTCCTATTTTTCAGACAGTTTCATGCTCATCTCAATTTTGACACCTTTTGAAGCTCTTCATATATTTCACACCTTTTCAAGCTCTTCATATTTTTCACACCTTTTCAGGCTCTTCATGTTTTTCAACACCGCTTCATGCTTCTCCAATTTTTCAGACCGTTACTTGCTCCTCATATTTTTGACACCTTTAGAAGTTCTTCATATTTTTCACACCTTTTCAGGCTCTTCATATTTTTCAACACCGCTTCATGCTCCTCCTATTTTTCAGACCGTTTCAAGGTCCTAATATTTTTGACACCTTTTGAAGCTTTTCATATTTTTCACACCTTTTCAGGCTCTTCATTTTTTTCAACAGTACTTCTTGCTCCTCCAATTTTTCAGACCGTTTCATGCTCATCTAATTTTTGACACCTTTTGAAGCTATGCATATTTTTCACAACTTTTCAGGCTCTTCATGTTTTTCAACACCACTGCATGCTCCTCTTCTTTTTCAGACCGTTTCATGCTCCTCATATTTTTGACGCCTTTTTAAGCTCTTCATGTTTTTAACACCTTTTCAGGCTCTTCATGTTTTTGAACACCATTTCATGCTCCTCCTATTTTGCAGACCATTTCATGCTCATCTCATTTTGACACCTTTTGAAGCTCTTCATATTTTTCACACCTTTTGAAGCTCTTCATATTTTTCATATTTTTGAAGCTCTTCATATTTTCACACGTTTTCAGACTCTTCATGTTTTTCAACATGGCTTCATGCTCCTCCTATTTTTCAAACTGTATCATGCTCCTCATATTTTTCACACCTTTTGAAGCTCTTCATATTTTTCACACCTTTTCAGGCTCTTCTTGTTTTTGAACACCACTTCATGCTATTTCTATTTTTCAGAGAGTTTCATGCTCCTCATGTATTTCACACCTTTTGAAGATCTTCATATTTTTCACAGCTTTACAGGCTCTTCATGTTTTTGATCACGGTTTCATGCTCCTCATATTTTTCAGACGGTCTCATGCTCATCTCGTTTTTAACACCTTTTGAAGCTCTTCATATATTTCACACGTTTTCAAGCTCTTCATATTTTTCACACCCTTTCAGGTTCTTCATGTTTTTCAACACCGCTTCATGCTCCTCCTATTTTTCAGACCGTTTCATGCTCCTCATATTTTTGACACCTTTTGAAGCTTTTCATATTTTTCACAATTTTTCAGCCTCTTCATGTTTTTGAACACCGCTTCATGCTCCTCCTATTTTTCAAACCATATCATGCTCCTCATATTTTCCACACCTTTTGAGGCTCTTCATATTTTTCACACCTTTTCACACTCTTCATATATTTCCACACCACTTCATGCTTCTCCTATTTTTCAGCCCGTTTCATGCTCCTCATGTATTTCACACCTTTTGAAGCTCTTCATATTTTTCACACCTTTTCACGCTCTTCATATTTTTCCACACCACTTCCTGCTTCTCCTATTTTTCAACCCGTTTCATCCTCCTCATGTAGTTCACACCTTTGGAAGCTCTTCATATTTTTCACACCTTTTGAAGCTCTTCATATTTTTCACACCTTTTCACGCTCTTCATATTTTTCCACACCACTTCCTGCTCCTCCAATTTTTCAGAACGTTTCATGCTCCTCATATTTTTGACACATTTTGAAGCTCTTCATATTTTTCTCACCCTTTGAAGCTCTTCATATTTTTCATATTTTTGAAGCTCTTCATATTTTCACACGTTTTCAGGCTCTTCATGTTTTTCAACACCGCTTCATGCTCCTCCTATCTTTAAAAGTGTATCATGCTCCTCATATTTTTGACACCTTTTGAAGCTCTTCATATTTATCTCACCCTTTGAAGCTCTTCATATTTTTCATATTTTTAAAGCTCTTCATATTTTCACAACTTTTCAGGCTCTTCATGTTTTTGAACACCACTTCATGCTCCTTCTATTTTTCATACGTTTTCATGCTCCTCATATTTTTGACACCTTTTGAAGTTCTTCCTATTTTTCACAACTCTTCATGCTCTTGATGTTTTTCGACACCGCTTCATGCTCCTCCTATTTTACAGCCTGTTTCATGCTCCTCATATTTTTGACACCTTTTGAAGCTCTTCATATTTTTCACACCTTTTCCCGCTCTTCATGTTTGTTAAAACCGTTTCTTGCTCCTCCTATTTTTCAGACCGTTTCATGCTCCTCATATTTTTGACACCTTATGAAGCTCTTTATATTTTTCACTCCTTTTCATATCTTCATGTTTTTCAACACCACTTCATGCTCCTTCTATTTTTCAAACCGATTCATGCTCCTCATATTTTTGACACGTTTTGAAGCTCTTCATATTCTTCACAGCTTTTCATGCTCTTCATGTTTTTCAACACCGCTTCATGCTCCTTCTATTTTTCAGACCGTTTCATGCTCCTCATATTTTGAAACCTTTTGAATCTCTTCATATACTTCACACTTTTTCAGGCTCTTCATGTTTTTCACCAACACTTCATGCTCCTCCTATTTTTTAGGCCATTTCATGCTCTTCTCATTTTTGACACCGTTTGAAGCTCTTCATATTTTTCACACCTTTTCAGGCTCTTCATGTTTTTCACACCTTTTGAAGCTGTTCATATTTCACACGTTTTCAGGCTCTTCATGTTTTCAACACCGCTTCATGCACCTCCTATTTTTCAGACCGTTTCATGCCCCTCATATTTTTCACACCTTTTGAAGATCTTCATATATTTCACACCTTTTCAGGCTCTTCATGTTTTTGAACAAAACTTCATGCTTCTCCTATTTTTCAGAGCGTTTAATGCTCCTCATATACTTCACACCTTTTGAAGGTCTTCATATTTTTCACACCTTTTTAGACTATTCATGCTTTTCAAAACCGCTTCATGCTCCTCCTATTTTTCAGACCGGTTCATGCTCCTCATATTTTTCACATCTTTTAATGCTCTTCATATTTTTCACACCTTTTCAGGCTCTTCATGTTTTTAAACATCACTTCATGCTCATCCTATTTTTCAGACCGATTCAACCTCCTCATATTTTTGACACCTTTTGAAGCTCTTCAAATTTTTCACACATTTTCAGGCTCTTCATGTTTTTCAACACCGCTTCATGCTCCTCCTATTTTTCATACCTTTTCATGCTCCTCATATTTTTGACACCTTTTGAAGCTCTTCATATTTTTCACACCTTTTTTGGCTCTTCATGTTTTTCAACATCACTTCATGATCCTCCTATTTTTCAGACCGTTTCATGCTCCTCATATTTTTGACACCTTTTGAAGATCTCCATATTTCTCACACCTTTTCAGGCTCTTCATGTTTTTCAACACCGCTTCATGCTCCTCCTATCTTTCAGACAATATCATGCTCATCTCATTTTTGACTTCTTTTGAAGCTCTTCATATATTTCACACCTTTTGAAGCTCTTCATATTTTTCACACCTTTTCAGTCTCTTCATGTTTTTCAACACCAATTCATGTTCCTCCTAAGATTCAGACCGTTTCATGCTCATCTCATTTTTGACACATTTTGAAGCTCTTCATATTTTTCACACCTTTTGAAGCTCTTCATATTTTTCACACCTTTTCAGACTCTTCTTGTTTTTCAACACCGCTTCATGCTCCTCCTATTTTTCAGACCGTTTAATGCTCCTCATATTTTTGACACCTTTTGAATCTCTTCATATACTTCACACTTCTTCAGGCTCTTCATGTTTTTCACCAACACTTCATGCTCCTCCTATTTTTTAGGCCATTTCATGCTCATCTCATTTTTGACACCGTTTGAAGCTCTTCATATTTTTCACACCTTTTTAAACTCTTCATATTTTTCACACCTTTTGAAGCTGTTCATATTTTTCACACGTTTTCATGCTCTTCATGTTTTCAAGACTGCTTCTTGCAACTCCTATTTTTCAGACCGTTTCATGCCCCTCATATTTTTCAAACCTTTTGAAGATCTTCATATATTTCACACCTTTTCAGGCTCTTCATGTTTTTGAACAAAACTTCATGCTTCTATTTTTCAGAGCGTTTAATGCTCCTCATGTACTTCACACCTTTTGAAGTTCTTCATATATTTCACAACTTTTCAGGCTCTTCATGTTTTTCAACACCGCTTCATGCTCCTCCTATTTTTCAGATCGTTCATTCTCCTCATAATTTTGAAACATTTTGAAGCTCTTCTTATTTTTCACATCTTTTCAGGCTCCTCATGGTTTTCAAGACCGCTTCATGCACCTGCTATTTTCCAGACCGTTCATGCTCATCATATTTTTGACACCTTTTGAAGCTCTTCATATTTTTCACACCTTTTCTGGCTCTTCATGTTTTTCAACACCGCTTCATGCTCCTCCTATTTTTCAGACCGTTTCATGATCCTCATATTTTTGACACCTTTTGAAGCTCTTCATATATTTCACACTTTTTCAGGCTCATCATGTTTTTCAACACCACTTCATGCTCCTCCTATTTTTCAGGCCGTTTCATGCTCATCATATTTTTGACACCTTTTGAAGCTCGTCATATTTTTCACACTCTTTTATGCTCTTCACATTTTTCGACACCACTTCATGCTCCTCCTATTTTTCAGACAGTTTCTTGCTCCTAATATTTTTGACACCTTATGACGCTCTTCATATTTTTCACACCTTTTCAGACTCTTCATGCTTTTCAAAACCACTTCATTCTCCTCCTATTTTTCAGACCGGTTCATGCTCCTCATATTTTTCACAACTTTTGATACTCTTCATATTTTTCACACCTTTTCAGGCTCTTCAGGTTTTTAAACATCACTTCTTGCTCCTCCTATTTTTCAGACCGTTTCATGCTCCTCATATATTTGACACATTTTGAAGATCTTCATATTTCTCACACCTTTTCAGGCTCTTCATGTTTTTCAACACCGCTTCATGCCCCTCCTATCTTTCAGACCATTTCATGCTCATCTCTTTTTTGACACCTTTTGAAACTCTTCATATATTTCACACCTTTTGAAGCTCTTCATAATTTTCACACGTTTTCAGGCTCTTCATGTTTTTCAACACGGCTTCATGCTCCTCCTGTTTTTCAGACCGTTTCATGGTCCTCATGTATTTCACACCATTTGAAGCTCTTCATATTTTTCACACCTTTTCAGGCTCTTCATGTTTTTCAACACCGCTTCATGCCCCTCCTATCTTTCAGACCATTTCATGCTCATCTCATTTTTGACACCTTTTGGAGCTCTTCATATATTTCACACCTTTTGAAGCTCTTCATAATTTTCACACGTTTTCAGGCTCTTCATTTTTTTCAACACGGCTTCATGATCCTCCTATTTGTCGTACCGTTCATGCTCCTCATATTTTTGACACCTTTTGAAGTTCTTCCTATTTTTCACAACTCTTCATGCTCTTCATGTTTTTCGACACCGCTTCATGCTCCTCCTATTTTACAGCCTGTTTCATGCTTCTCATATTTTTGACACCTTTTGAAGCTCTTCATATTTTTCACACCTTTTCCCGCTCTTCATGTTTTTTAAAACCGTTTCTTGCTCCTCCTATTTTTCAGACCGTTTCATGCTCCTCATATTTTTGACACCTTATGAAGCTCTTCATATTTTTCACTCCTTTTCAGATCTTCATGTTTTTCAACACCACTTCATGCTCCTTCTATTTTTCAGACCGATTCATGCTCCTCATATTTTTGACACGTTTTGAAGCTCTTCATATTCTTCACAGCTTTTGATGCTCTTCATGTTTTTCAACACCGCTTCATGCTCCTCCTATTTTTCAGACCGTTTCATGCTCCTCATACTTTTGACACCTTTTGAAGCTCTTCATATATTTCACACCTTTTCAGGCTCTTCATGTTTTTCAACACCACTTCATGCTCCTCCCATTTTTCAGAGCGTTTCATGCTCCTCATATTTTTGACACCTTTTGAAGTTCCTCATATTTTTCACACCATTTCAGGCACTTCATGTTTTTGAACACCGTTTCATACTCCTCCTATTTGTCAGACCGTTTCATGCTCCTCATATTTTTGACACCTTTTGAAGCTCTTCATATATTTCACACCTTTTCAGGCTCTTCATGTTTTTCAACACCACTTCATGCTCCTCCTATTTTTCAGAGCGTTTCATGCTCCTCATATTTTTGACACCTTTTGAAGTTCCTCATATTTTTCACACCATTTCAGGCTCTTCATGTTTTTGAACACCGTTTCATGCTCCTCCTATTTTTCAGACCGTTTCATGCTCCTCATATTTTTTACACCTTTTGAAGCTCTTCATATATTTCACACCATTTCAGGCTCATCATGTTTTTCAACACCATTTCATGCTCCTCCTATTTTTCAGGCCGCTTCATGCTCATCTCATTTTTGACACCTTTTGAAGCTCTTCATATTTTTCACACCTTTAGAAGCTCTTCATATTTTTCACACGTTTTCAGGCTCTTCATGTTTTTCAACACCACTTCATGCACCTCCTTTTTTTCAGACCGTTTCATGCTCATCTCATTTTTGACACGTTTTGAAGGTCTTCCTATTTTTCACAACTCTTCATGCTCTTCATGTTTTTCGACACCGCTTCATGCTCCTCCTATTTTTCAGCCTGTTTCATGCTCCTCATATTTTTGACACCTTTTGAAGCTCTTCATATTTTTCACACCTTTTCATGCTCTTCATGATTATCAAACGTCTCATGCTCCTCCTATTTTTTTGACCGTTTCATGCTCCTCATATTTTTGACACCTTTTTAAGCTCTTCATGTTTTTCATACCCTTTCATGGTCTTCATATTTTTCAAAACCGTTTCATGCTTCTTCTAATTTTCAGACCGTTTCATGCTCCTCATAATTTTGACGCCTTTTGCAGCTCTTCTTATTCTTCACAACTTTTCAGGCTCTTCATGATTTTCAACACCTTTTCAGGCTCCTCCTAATTTTCATACCTTTTCGTGCACCTCATATTTTTTACACCTTTTGACGCTCTATATATTATTCAGACCTTTCCATGCTCTTCATGTTTTTGAACACCGCTTCATGCTCCTCCTGTTTTTCAGACCGTTTCATGCTCCTCATTTTTTGATACCTTTTGAAGCTCTTCATATATTTCACACCTTCAGGCTCTTCATGTTTTTCAACATCACTTCATGCTCCTCCTATTTTTCAGACCTTTTCATGCTCCTCATATGTTTCACACCTTTTCAAGCTCTTCATGTTTTTCAACACCGTTTCATGCTCCTCCTATTTGTCAGACCGTTTCTGGCTCCTCATATTTTGACACCTTTTGAAGCTCTTCATATTTTTCACACCTTTCCATGCTCTTCATATTTTTCAAAACCGTTTCATGCTCCTCCTATTTTTCAGACCGTTTCAGGCTCCTCATATTTTTCAGATCATTTTATGGTCCTCATATTTTTGACACCTTTTGAAGCTCTTCTTATTTTTCACACCTTTTCAGGCTCTTCATGTGTTTCAACACCGTTTCTTGCTCCTCATATTTTTGACACCTTTTTAAGCTCTTCATATTTTTAACACCTTTTCATGCTCTTCAGGTTTATCATCAACGTCTCATGCTCCTCCTATTTTTTGACCGTTTCATGCTCCTCATATTTTTGACACCTTTTTAAGCTCTTCATGTTTTTCACACCCTTTCATGGTCTTCATATTTTTCAACACCGTTTCATGCTTCTTCTAATTTTCAGACAGTTTCATGCTCCTCATAATTTTGACGCCTTTTGCAGCTCTTCTTATTCTTCACACCTTTTCAGGCTCTTCATGATTTTCAACACCTTTGCAGGCTCCTCCTATTTTTCAGACCGTTTCGTGCTCCTCATATTTTTTACACCTTTTGACGCTCTTTATATTATTCACAACTTTCCATGATCTTCATGTTTTTCAACACTGCTTCATGCTCCTCCTATTTTTCAAACCGTTTACTGCTCCTCATATTTTGACACCTTTTGAAGCTCTTCATTTATTTCACACCTTTTCAGGCTCTTCATGTTTTTGAAAATAGTTTCATGCTCCTCCTATTTTTCAGACCGTTTCATGCTCCTCATATTTTGACACGTTTTGAAGCTCTTCATTTATTTCACACCTTTTCAGGCTCTTCATGTTTTTGAACACCACTTCATGCTCCTCCTATTTCTCAGACCGTTTCATGCTCCTCATATTTTTGACACCTTTTGAAGCTCTTCATATTTTTCACACCTTTTCAGGCTCTTCATGTTTTTGAACACTGCTTCATGCTCCTCCTATTTTTCAGACCGTTTAATCCTCCTCATGTATTTCACACCTTTTGAAACTCTTCATATTTTTCACATCTTTTCATGCTCTTTATGTTTTTGAACACCATTTCATGCTCTTCCTATTATGCAGACCGTTTCATTTCCCTCATATTTTTACACCTTTGAAGCTCTTCATATATTTCACACCTTTTCAGGCTTTTCATTTTTTTCAACATCACTTCATGCTCCTCCTATTTTTCAGACCGGTTCATGCTCATCTCATTTTGACACCTTTTGCGGTTCTTCATATTTTTCACACCTTTTCAGGCTCTTCATGTTTTTGAACACCGCTTCATGCTCCTCCTATTTTTCAGACCCTTTCTTACACCTCATAGTTTTGACACCTTTAGAAACTCTTCATATCTTTCACACCTTTTCAGGCGCTTCATGTTTTTCAACACAGCTTCATGCTCCTCCTATTTTTCAGACCGTTTCATTCTCCTCATATTCTTGACAACGTTTGAAGCTCTTCATATATTTCACACCTTTTCAGGCTCTTCTTTTTTTTCAACACCACTTCATGCTCCTCCTATTTTTCAGACAGTTTCATGCTCATCTCATTTGACACCTTTTGAAGCTCTTCATATTTTTCACACCTTTGAAGCTCTTCCTATTTCTCACACTTTCTCAGGCTCTTCATGTTTTTCAACACCGCTTGATGCTCCTCCTATTTTTCAGACCGTTTCATGCTCAACATATTTTTGACACCTTTTGAAGCTCTTCATATTTTTCACACCTTTTCAGGCTCTTAATATTTTTCACACGTTTTCATGCCCTTCATGTTTTTCATCACCGCTTCATGCTCTTCCTATTTTTCAGACCGTTTCATGCTCCTCATATTTTTGACACCTTTTGAAGCTCTTCATATTTTTCACACTTTTTGAAGCTCTTCATATTTTTCACACGTTTTCATGCCCTTCATGTTTTTCATCACCGCTTCATGCTCCTCCTATTTTTCAGACCGTTTCATGCTCCTCATATTTTTGACACCTTTTGAAGCTCTTCATATTTTTGACACCTTTTGAAGCTCTTCATATTTTTCACACCTTTTCAGGCTCTTCATGGTTTTCAACACCGGTTCATGCTCCTCCTCTTTTTCAGAAAGTTTCATGCTCCTCATATTTTTGAAACCTTTTGAAGCTCTTCATATTTTTCTCACATTTTCAGGCTCTTCCTGTTTTTCAACACCATTTCATGCTCCTCTTATTTTTCAGACCGTTCATGTTGCTCCTATTTTTCAGACCGTTTCATGATCCTCATATTTTTGAAACCTTTTGAAGCTCTTCATATTTTTCACACCTTTTCTTGCTCTTCAAGATTTTCAACAACGCTTCATGCTCCTCCTTTTTTTCAGACCGTTTCATGCTCATCTCATTTTTGACAGCTTTTGAAGCTCTTCATATTTTTCACACCTTTTCAGGCTCTTCATGTTTTTGAGCACCAGTTCATGCTCCTCCTATTTTTCAGACCGTTTCATGCTCCTTTCATTTTTACACCTTTTGAAGCTCTTCATATATTTCATACCTTTTCAGGCACTTCATGTTTTTCAGCTCCACTTCATGCTCCTCCTATTTTTCAGACCGTTTCATGCTCCTCATATTTTTCATACCGTTTCATGCTCCTCATATTTTTGACAGCTTTTGAAGCTCTTCATATTTTTCTCACCTTTTCAGGCTCTTCATTTTTTTGAACTCTGATTCATGCTCCTCCTATTTTTCAGACCTTTTCATGCTCCTCCTATTTTTCATACCGTTTCATGCTCCTCATATACCTGACAGCTTTTGAAGCTCTTCATATTTTTCACACCTTTTCAGGCTATTCATGTTTCTGTACACCGCTTCATGCTCCTCCTATTTTTCAAACCGTCTCATGCTCCTCATATTTTTCACACCTTTTGAAGCTCTTCATATTTTGCACACCTTTTCAGGCTCTTCATGTTTTTCAACACCGCTTAATTCTCCTTCTATTTTTCAGACCGTTTCATGCTCCTCATAGTTTTGACACCTTTTGAATCTCTTCATATACTTCACACTTTTTCAGGCTCTTCATGTTTTTCACCAACACTTCATGCTCCTCCTATTTTTTAGGCCATTTCATGCTCATCTCATTTTTGACACCGTTTGAAGCTCTTCATATTTTTCACACCTTTTGAAGCTCTTCATATTTTTCTCACCTTTTGAAGCTGTTCATATTTTTCACACGTTTTCAGGCTCTTCATGTTTTTCAACACCGCTTCTTGCTCCTCCTATTTTTCAGACCGTTCATTCTCCTCATAATTTTGAAACATTTTGAAGCTCTTCTTATTTTTCACACCTTTTCAGGCTCTTCATGGTTTTCAAGACTGCTTCATGCTCCTCCTATTTTCCAGACCGTTCATGCTCCTCTTATTTTTGACACCTTTTGCAGCTCTTCATATTTTTCACACCTTTTCAGGCTCTTCATGTTTTTCAACACCACTTCATGCTCCTCCTATTTTTCAGACCGTTTCATGCTCATCTCATTTTTGACACGTTTTGAAGGTCTTCATATTTTTCACAAATTTTCATGCTCTTCATGTTTTTCAACACCGCTTCATGATCCTCCTATTTTTCATACCGTTCATGCTCCTCATATTTTTGACACCTTTTGAAGTTCTTCTTATTTTTCACAACTCTTCATGCTCTTCATGTTTTTTGACACCGCTACATGCACCTCCTATTTTACAGCCTGTTTCATGCTCCTCATATTTTTGACACCTTTTGAAGCTCTTCATATTTTTCACACCTTTTTAGGCTCTACACATTTTTCAACACCACTTCATGCTCCTCCTATTTTTCAGACAGTTTCATGCTCCTAATATTTTGACACCTTATGAAGCTCTTCATATTTTTCACTCCTTTTCAGATCTTCATGTTTTTCAACACGGCTTCATGCTCCTCCTATTTTTCAGACCGTTTCATGCTCATCTCATTTTTGACACCTTTTGAAGCTCTTCATATATTTCACACCTTTTGAAGCTCTTCATAATTTTCACACGTTTTCAGGCTCTTCATGTTTTTCAACACGGCTTCATGATCCTCCTATTTTTCATACCGTTCATGCTCCTCATATTTTTGACACCTTTTGAAGTTCTTCCTATTTTTCACAACTCTTCATGCTCTTCATGTTTTTCGACACCGCTTCATGCTCCTCCTATTTTTCAGCCTGTTTCATGCTCCTCATATTTTTGACACCTTTTGAAGCTCTTCATATTTTTCACACCTTTTCCTGCTCTTCATGTTTGTTAAAACCGTTTCTTGCTCCTCCTTTTTTTCAGACCATTTCATGCTCCTCATATTTTTGAGACCTTATGAAGCTCTTCATATTTTTCACTCCTTTTCAGATCTTCATGTTTTTCAACACCGCTTCATGCTCCTCCTATTTTTCAGACCGTTTCATGCTCCTCATATATTTGACACCTTTTGAAGCTCTTCATATTTTTCACACCTTTTCAGGCTCTTCATGATTTTCAACACCGCTTCATGCTCCTCCTATTTTTCAGACCAATTCATGCTCATCTCTTTTTTGACACCTTTTGAAGTTCTTTATATTTTTCACACCTTTTGAAGCTCTTCAAATTTTTCACATTTTTGAAGCTCTTCATATTTTTCACACGTTTTCAGACTCTTCATGTTTTTCAACACCGCTTCATGCTCCTGCTATATTTCCGACCGTTTCATACTCCTCATATTTTTGACACGTTTTGAGTCTCTTCATAATTTTGACACCTTTTCAGGCTCTTCATGTTTTTGAAGACCGCTTCATCCTCCTCCTATTTTTAAGAACGTTTCATGCTCCTCATATTTTTGACATCTTTTGAAGCTCTTCATATTTTTCACACCTTTTCAGGCTCTTCATGTTTTTCAACACCACTTCATGCTCCTCCTTTTTTGCAGACCGTTTCATGCTCCTCATATTTTTCAAACCTTTTGAAGCTCTTCATATTTTTCATATTTTTGAAGTTCTTCATATTTTCACACGTTTTCAGACTCTTCATGTTTTTGAACACCGTTTCATAATCCTCCCATTTTTCAGACCGTTTCATGCTCCTCATATTTTTGACACCGTTTGAAGCTCTTCATGTTTTTCACACCTTTTCAGGCTGTTCATGTTTTTGAACACCGCTTCATGCTCCTTAATTTTTCAGACAATTTCTTGCTCCTCATATTTTTGACACCCTTTGAAGCTCTTCACATTTATCACACCTTTTCAGGCTCTTCATATTTTTCAACACCGCTTCATGATCCTATTATATTTCAGAGCGTTTCATGCTCCTCATATTTTTGACACCTTTTGAAGCTCTTCACATTTTTCACACCTTTGCCGGCTCTTCATGTTTTTCAACACCGCTTCATGCTCCTAGTATTTTTCAGATCGTTTCAGGCTCCGCATATTTTTGACAATTTTATAAGCTCTTCATATTTTTCACACTTTTTCAGGCTCTTCATGTTTTTGAACACCGCTTCATGCTCCTCCTATTTATCAAACCTTTTGAAGCTCTTCATGTTTTTCACACCTTATCAGCCTCTTCATGTTTTTGAACATCTCTTCATGCTCCTCATATTTTTGACAATTTTATAAGCTCTTCATATTTTTCACACTTTTTCAGGCTCTTCATGTTTTGAACACCGCTTCATGCTCCTCCTATTTTTCAGACCGTTCCATGCTCCTCAGGTATTTCACACCTTTTGAAGCTCTTCATATTTTTCACACCTTTTCAGGCTTTTTATGTATTTGAACACCGCTTCATGCTCCTCATATTTCTCACACCTTTTGAAGCTCTTCAAATTTTCCTCACCTTTTCAGGCTCCTCATGTTTTTGAACACCGTTTTATGCTCCTCATATTTTTCAGACCGTTTCATGATCCCCATGTATTTCACACCTTTTGAACCTCTTCATATTTTTCACACTTTTCAATGTCTTCATGTTTTTGAACACTGTTTCATGCTGCTCCTGTTTTTCAGACCATTTCATGATACTCATATTTTTGACACCTTTTGAAGCTCTTCATATTTTTCACACTTTTTCAGGCTGTTTATAGTTTTCAACACCGCTGCATGATTCTCCTATATTTGAGACCATTTCATGCTCCTCATATTTTTGACATTTTTTGAAGCTCTTCATATTTTTCACACCTTTTGAAGCTCTTCATATTTTTCACAGGTTTTCAGGCTCTTCATGTTTTTCAACACCGCTTCATGCTCCTCCTATTTTTCCGACCGTTTCATGCTCATCTCATTTTTGACACCTTTTGAAGCTCTTCATATTTTTCACACCTTTTGAAGCTCTTCATATTTTTCACACCTTTTCAGGCTCTTCATGTTTTTGAACACCGTTTCATGCCCCTCTATATTTCAGACTGTTTCATGCTCCTCATATTTTTGACACCTTTTGAAGCTCTTCATATTTTTCACACCTTTGCAGGCTCTTCATGTTTTCAACACCGCTTCTTGCACCTCCTATTTTTCAGACCGTTTCATGTCCCTCATATTTTTCACACCTTTTGAAGATCTTCATATATTTCACACCTTTTCAGGCTCTTCATGTTTTTGAACAAAATTTCATGCTTCTCCTATTTTTCAGAGCGTTTAATGCTCCTCATGTACTTCACACCTTTTGAAGGTCTTCATATTTTTCACACTTTTTCAGGCTCTTCATGTTTTTCACACCGTTTCATGATCCTCCTATTTTTCAGACCGTTTCATGCTCCTCATATTTTTGACACCTTTTGAAGCTCTTCATATTTGTCACACCTTTTCAGGCTCTTCATGTTTTTGAACACCGCTTTATCCTCCTCCTATTTTTCAGACCGTTCCATGCTCTTCATATTTTTCAAACCTTTTGAAGCTCTTCATATTTTTCACACCTTTTCAGGCTCTTCATGTTTTTAAACACCGCTTCATGCTCTTCCTATTTTTCAGACCGTTTCATGCTCTTCATATTTTTCAAACCTTTTGAAGCTCTTCATATTTTTCACACCTTTTCAGGCTCTTCATGTTTTTCAACACCGTTTCATGCTCCTCATACTTTTGACACGTTTTGGGGCTCTCATATTTTTCACACCATTCCAGGCTCTTCATATTTTTGAACACCGCTTCATGCCCCTCCTATCTTTCAGACCATTCCATGCTCATCTCATTTTTGACACCTTTTGAAGCTCTTCATATATTTCACACCTTTTGAAGCTCTTCATAATTTTCACACGTTTTCAGGCTCTTCATGTTTTTCAACAAGATTTCATGCTCCTCCTGTTTTTCAGACCGTTTCAAGGTCCTCATGTATTTCACACCATTTGAAGCTCTTCATATTTTTCACACCTTTTCAGACTCTTCATGTTTTTCAACACCGCTTCATGCCCCTCCTATCTTTCAGACCATTTCATGCTCATCTCATTTTTGACACCGTTTGAAGCTCTTCATATATTTCACACCTTTTGAAGCTCTTCATAATTTTCACACGTTTTCAGGCTCTTCATGTTTTTCAACACCACTTCATGCTCCTTCTATTTTTCAGACCGATTCATGCTCCTCATATTTTTGACAGGTTTGAAGCTCTTCATATTCTTCACAGCTTTTCATGCTCTTCATGTTTTTCAACACCGCTTCATGCTCCTCCTATTTTTCAGACCGTTTCATGCTCCTCATATTTTTGACACCTTTTGAAGCTCTTCATATATTTCACACCTTTTCAGGATCCTCATGTTTTTCAGCACCAGTTCATGCTCCTCCTATTTTTCAGACCGTTTCATGCTCATCCCATTTTTTACACCTTTTGAAGCTCTTCATATTTTGCACAACTTTTCAGGCTCTTCAGGTTTTTCAGCTCCACTTCATGCTCCTCCTATTTTTCAGACCGTTTCATGCTCCTCATATTTTTCACACCTTTTGAAGCTCTTCATATTTTTCAAACCTTTTCAGGCTCTTCATGTTTTTCAGCACCAGTTCATGCTCCTACTATTTTTCAGACCGTTACATGCTCATCTCATTTCATACACCTTTTGAAGCTCTTCATATTTTGCACACCTTTTCAGGCTCTTCATGTTTTTCAGCTCCACTTCATGCTCCTCCTATTTTTGAGACCGTTTCTTGCTCCTCATATTTTTGACACTTTTTGAAGCTCTTCTTATTTTTCACGCCTTTTCTGGCTCTTCATGTTTTTGAACACAGCTTCATGCTCCTCCTATTTTTCAGACTGTTTCATTCTCCTTATGTTTTTGACACCTGTTGAAGCTCTTCACATTTTTCACACCTTTTCAGGCTCTTCACGATTTTCAACATCGCTTCATGATCCTCCTATTTTTCAGACCGTTTCATACTCTTCCTATTTTTGAGACTGTTTCAGGCTTCTCATATTTTTGACAGGTTTTGTATCTCTTCATATTTTTCACACCTTTTGAAGCTCTTCATATTTTTCACACCTTTTCAGGCTCATTATGATTTTCAACACAGCTTAATGCTCCTCCTATTTTTCAGACCGTTTCATGCTCATCTCATTTTTGACACCTTTTGAAGCTCTTCATATTTTTCACATTTTTGAAGCTCTTCATATTTTTCACACCTTTTCAGGCTCGTTATGATTTTCAAAACAGCTTAATGCTCCTCCTATTTTTCAGACCGTTTCATGCTCATCTCAATTTGACACCTTTTGAAGCTCTTCATATTTTTCACACCTTTTGAAGCTCTTCATATTTTTCACACATTTTAGGCTCTTCATGTTTTTCAACACCGCTTCTTGCTCCTCCTATTTTTCCGACCGTTTCATGCTCCTCATATTTTTGACACGTTTTGAAGCTCTTCATATTTTTCACACCTTTTCAGGCTCTTCATGTTTTTCAACACCGGTTCATGCTCCTTCTATTTTTCAGAAAGTTTCATGCTCCTCATATTTTTGAAACCTTTTGAAGCTCTTCATATTTTTCTCACATTTTCAGGCTCTTCCTGTTTTTCAACACCATTTCATGCTCCTCTTATTTTTCAGACCGTTTCATGCTCCTCCTATTTTTCAGACCGTTTCATGATCCTCATATTTTTGAAACCTTTTGAAGCTCTTCATATTTTTCACACCTTTTCAAGCTCTTCAAGATTTTCAACAACGCTTCATGCTCCTGCTTTTTTTCAGACCGTTTCGTGCTCCGCATATATTTGACAGCTTTTGAAGCTCTTCATATTTTCCACACCTTTTCAGGCTCTTCATGTTTTTGAACACCACTTCATGCTCTTCCTTTTTTTCAGACCATTTCTTTCTCCTCATATATTTGACACATTTTGAAGCTGTTCATATTTTTCACACCTTTTCAGGTTCTTCATGTTTTTGAACACCGCTTCATGCTCCTCCTATTTTTCAGACCGTTTCATGCTCATCATATTTTTCACACCTTTTAAAGCTCTTCATATTTTTCACACTTTTTCAGGCTCTTCATGTTTTTCAACACCACTTCATGCTCATGCTATTTTTCAGACCGTTTAATACACCTCAAATTTTTGACATTTTTTAAGGCTTTTCATATTTTCACACCTTTTCAGGCTTTTCATGTTTTTGAACACGGTTTCATGATCCTCCTATTTTTCAGAAAGTTTCATGCTCCTCATATTTTTGACACCTTTTAAACCTCTTCATATTTTTCACACCTTTTCAGGCTCTTCATGGTTTTCTACACCGGTTCATGCTCCTCCTCTTTTTCAGAAAGTTTCATGCTCCTCATATTTTTGAAACCTTTTGAAGCTCTTCATATTTTTCTCACATTTTCAGGCTCTTCCTGTTTTTCAACACCATTTCATGCTCCTCTTATTTTTCAGACCGTTCATGTTGCTCCTATTTTTCAGACCGTTTCATGATCCTCATATTTTTGAAACCTTTTGAAGCTCTTCATATTTTTCACACCTTTTCTTGCTCTTCAAGATTTTCAACAACGCTTCATGCTCCTCCTTTTTTTCAGACCGTTTCATGCTCATCTCATTTTTGACAGCTTTTGAAGCTCTTCATATTTTTCACACCTTTTCAGGCTCTTCATGTTTTTGAGCACCAGTTCATGCTCCTCCTATTTTTCAGACCGTTTCATGCTCATTTCATTTTTACACCTTTTGAAGCTCTTCATATATTTCATACCTTTTCAGGCACTTCATGTTTTTCAGCTCCACTTCATGCTCCTCCTATTTTTCAGACCGTTTCATGCTCCTCATATTTTTCATACCGTTTCATGCTCCTCATATTTTTGACAGCTTTTGAAGCTCTTCATATTTTTCTCACCTTTTCAGGCTCTTCATTTTTTTGAACTCTGATTCATGCTCCTCCTATTTTTCAGACCTTTTCATGCTCCTCCTATTTTTCAAACCGTCTCATGCTCCTCATATTTTTCACACCTTTTGAAGCTCTTCATATTTTGCACACCTTTTCAGGCTCTTCATGTTTTTCAACACCGCTTAATTCTCCTTCTATTTTTCAGACCGTTTCATGCTCCTCATAGTTTTGACACCTTTTGAATCTCTTCATATACTTCACACTTTTTCAGGCTCTTCATGTTTTTCACCAACACTTCATGCTCCTCCTATTTTTTAGGCCATTTCATGCTCATCTCATTTTTGACACCGTTTGAAGCTCTTCATATTTTTCACACCTTTTGAAGCTCTTCATATTTTTCTCACCTTTTGAAGCTGTTCATATTTTTCACACGTTTTCAGGCTCTTCATGTTTTTCAACACCGCTTCTTGCTCCTCCTATTTTTCAGACCGTTCATTCTCCTCATAATTTTGAAACATTTTGAAGCTCTTCTTATTTTTCACACCTTTTCAGGCTCTTCATGGTTTTCAAGACTGCTTCATGCTCCTCCTATTTTCCAGACCGTTCATGCTCCTCTTATTTTTGACACCTTTTGCAGCTCTTCATATTTTTCACACCTTTTCAGGCTCTTCATGTTTTTCAACACCACTTCATGCTCCTCCTATTTTTCAGACCGTTTCATGCTCATCTCATTTTTGACACGTTTTGAAGGTCTTCATATTTTTCACAAATTTTCATGCTCTTCATGTTTTTCAACACCGCTTCATGATCCTCCTATTTTTCATACCGTTCATGCTCCTCATATTTTTGACACCTTTTGAAGTTCTTCTTATTTTTCACAACTCTTCATGCTCTTCATGTTTTTCGACACCGCTTCATGCACCTCCTATTTTACAGCCTGTTTCATGCTCCTCATATTTTTGACACCTTTTGAAGCTCTTCATATTTTTCACACCTTTTTAGGCTCTACACATTTTTCAACACCACTTCATGCTCCTCCTATTTTTCAGACAGTTTCATGCTCCTAATATTTTGACACCTTATGAAGCTCTTCATATTTTTCACTCCTTTTCAGATCTTCATGTTTTTCAACACGGCTTCATGCTCCTCCTATTTTTCAGACCGTTTCATGCTCATCTCATTTTTGACACCTTTTGAAGCTCTTCATATATTTCACACCTTTTGAAGCTCTTCATAATTTTCACACGTTTTCAGGCTCTTCATGTTTTTCAACACGGCTTCATGATCCTCCTATTTTTCATACCATTCATGCTCCTCATATTTTTGACACCTTTTGAAGTTCTTCCTATTTTTCACAACTCTTCATGCTCTTCATGTTTTTCGACACCGCTTCATGCTCCTCCTATTTTTCAGCCTGTTTCATGCTCCTCATATTTTTGACACCTTTTGAAGCTCTTCATATTTTTCACACCTTTTCCTGCTCTTCATGTTTGTTAAAACCGTTTCTTGCTCCTCCTTTTTTTCAGACCATTTCATGCTCCTCATATTTTTGAGACCTTATGAAGCTCTTCATATTTTTCACTCCTTTTCAGATCTTCATGTTTTTCAACACCGCTTCATGCTCCTCCTATTTTTCAGACCGTTTCATGCTCCTCATATATTTGACACCTTTTGAAGCTCTTCATATTTTTCACACCTTTTCAGGCTCTTCATGATTTTCAACACCGCTTCATGCTCCTCCTATTTTTCAGACCTATTCATGCTCATCTCTTTTTTGACACCTTTTGATGTTCTTTATATTTTTCACACCTTTTGAAGCTCTTCAAATTTTTCACATTTTTGAAGCTCTTCATATTTTTCACACGTTTTCAGACTCTTCATGTTTTTCAACACCGCTTCATGCTCCTGCTATATTTCCGACCGTTTCATACTCCTCATATTTTTGCCACGTTTTGAGTCTCTTCATAATTTTGACACCTTTTCAGGCTCTTCATGTTTTTGAAGACCGCTTCATCCTCCTCCTATTTTTAAGAACGTTTCATGCTCCTCATATTTTTGACATCTTTTGAAGCTCTTCATATTTTTCACACCTTTTCAGGCTCTTCATGTTTTTCAACACCACTTCATGCTCCTCCTTTTTTGCAGACCGTTTCATGCTCCTCATATTTTTCAAACCTTTTGAAGCTCTTCATATTTTTCATATTTTTGAAGTTCTTCATATTTTCACACGTTTTCAGACTCTTCATGTTTTTGAACACCGTTTCATAATCCTCCTATTTTTCAGACCGTTTCATGCTCCTCATATTTTTGACACCGTTTGAAGCTCTTCATATTTTTCACACCTTTTCAGGCTGTTCATGTTTTTGAACACCGCTTCATGCTCCTTAATTTTTCAGACAATTTCTTGCTCCTCATATTTTTGACACCCTTTGAAGCTCTTCACATTTATCACACCTTTTCAGGCTCTTCATATTTTTCAACACCGCTTCATGATCCTCATATATTTCAGAGCGTTTCATGCTCCTCATATTTTTGACACCTTTTGAAGCTCTTCACATTTTTCACACCTTTTCCGGCTCTTCATGTTTTTCAACACCGCTTCATGCTCCTAGTATTTTTCAGATCGTTTCAGGCTCCGCATATTTTTGACAATTTTATAAGCTCTTCATATTTTTCACACTTTTCAGGCTCTTCATGTTTTTGAACACCGCTTCATGCTCCTCCTATTTATCAAACCTTTTGAAGCTCTTCATGTTTTTCACACCTTATCAGCCTCTTCATGTTTTTGAACATCTCTTCATGCTCCTCATATTTTTGACAATTTTATAAGCTCTTCATATTTTTCACACTTTTTCAGGCTCTTCATGTTTTGAACACCGCTTCATGCTCCTCCTATTTTTCAGACCGTTTCATGCTCCTCAGGTATTTCACACCTTTTGAAGCTCTTCATATTTTTCACACCTTTTCAGGCTTTTTATGTATTTGAACACCGCTTCATGCTCCTCATATTTCTCACACCTTTTGAAGCTCTTCAAATTTTCCTCACCTTTTCAGGCTCCTCATGTTTTTGAACACCGTTTTATGCTCCTCATATTTTTCAGACCGTTTCATGATCCCCATGTATTTCACACCTTTTGAACCTCTTCATATTTTTCACACTTTTCAATGTCTTCATGTTTTTGAACACTGTTTCATGCTGCTCCTGTTTTTCAGACCATTTCATGATACTCATATTTTTGACACCTTTTGAAGCTCTTCATATTTTTCACACTTTTTCAGGCTGTTTATAGTTTTCAACACCGCTGCATGATTCTCCTATATTTGAGACCATTTCATGCTCCTCATATTTTTGACATTTTTTGAAGCTCTTCATATTTTTCACACCTTTTGAAGCTCTTCATATTTTTCACAGGTTTTCAGGCTCTTCATGTTTTTCAACACCGCTTCATGCTCCTCCTATTTTTCCGACCGTTTCATGCTCATCTCATTTTTGACACCTTTTGAAGCTCTTCATATTTTTCACACCTTTTGAAGCTCTTCATATTTTTCACACCTTTTCAGGCTCTTCATGTTTTTGAACACCGTTTCATGCCCCTCTATATTTCAGACTGTTTCATGCTCCTCATATTTTTGACACCTTTTGAAGCTCTTCATATTTTTCACACCTTTGCAGGCTCTTCATGTTTTCAACACCGCTTCTTGCACCTCCTATTTTTCAGACCGTTTCATGTCCCTCATATTTTTCACACCTTTTGAAGATCTTCATATATTTTACACCTTTTCAGGCTCTTCATGTTTTTGAACAAAATTTCATTCTTCTCCTATTTTTCAGAGCGTTTAATGCTCTTCATGTACTTCACACCTTTTGAAGGTCTTCATATTTTTCACACCTTTTCAGGCTCTTCATGTTTTTCAACACCGCTTCACGCTCCTCCAATTTTTCAGACCGTTCATTCTCCTCATAATTTTGAAACATTTTGAAGCTCTTCTTATTTTTCACACCTTTTCAGGCTCTTCATGTTTTTCCACACCACTTCATGCTTCTCTTATTTTTCAGCCCGTTTCATCCTCCTCATGTATTTCACACCTTTAGAAGCTCTTCATATTTTTCATACCTTTTCAGGCTCTTCATGTTTTTGAACACCGTTTCATGCTCCTCCTATTTTTCAGGCCGTTTCATGCTCCTCATATTTTTGACACCTTTTGAAGCTCTTCATATTTTTCACACCTTTTCAGGCTCTTCATGTTTTTCAACAACGCTTCATGCTCCTCCTATTTTTCGGACCGTTTCATGCTCCTCATGTTTTTGACACCTTTTGAAGCTCTTCGTATAATTCACACCTTTTCAGGCTCTTCATTTTTTCAACACCACTTCATGCTCCTCGTATTTTTCAGACCATTTCATGCAGATCTCATTTTTGACACCTTTTGAAGCTCTTCTTATTTTTCAAAACTATTGAAGCTCTTCATATTTTTCACACGTTTTCAGGCTCTTCATGTTTTTCAACACTGCTTCATGCTCCTCCTATTTTTCAGACCGTTTCATGCTCCTCATATTTTTGACATCTTTTGAAGCTCTATATATTTTTCACACGTTTTCAGGCTCTTCATGTTTTTGAACACCGCTTCATGCTCCTCCTAATTTTCAGAATGTTTCATGCTCCTCATATTTTTGACATCTTTTGAAGCTCTTCATATTTTTCACACATTTTCAGGCTCTTTAGGTTTTTGAACACCGCTTCATGCTAATCCTATTTTTCAAACCATATCATGCTCCTCATATTTTTGACACCTTTTGAAGCTCTTCATATTTTTAACACATTTTCAGGCTCTTCATGTTTTTCAACACCGCTTCATGCTCCTCCTATTTTTCAGACCGTTTCATGCTCCTCATATTTTTGACACCTTTTGAAGCTTTTCATATTTCTCACTCATTTTCAGGCTCTTCATGTTTTTGAACATCACTTCATGCTCCTCCTATTTTTCAGACCGTTTCATGCTCCTCATGTATTTCACACCTTTTGAAGCTCTTCATATTTTTCACACCTTTTCAGGCTCTTCATGTTTTTGAACCCTGGTTCAGGCTCCTCCTATTTTTCAGACCGTTTCATGCTCCTCATATTTTTCACACCTTTTGAAGCTCTTCATATATTTCACACCTTTTCAGCCTCTTCATGTTTTTGAACACCGCTTCATGCTCCTCCTATTTTTCAGACCGTTTCATGCTCCTCATATTTTTGACACCTTTTGAAGCTCTTCATATTTTTCACACCTTTTCAGGCTCTTCATGTTTTTCAACACCGCTTCATGGTCTTCCTATGTTTCAGAACGTTTCATGCTCCTCATGTATTTCACACCTTTTGAAACTCTTCATATTTTTTACACCTTTTCAAGCTCTTCATGTTTTTCAACACTGCTTCATGCTCCTCCTATTTTTCAGACCGTTTCATGCTCCTCATATTTTTGACATCTTTTGAAGCTCTATATATTTTTCACACCTTTTCAGGCTCTTCATGTTTTTGAACACCGCTTCATGCTCCTCCTATTTTTCAGAATGTTTCATGCTCCTCATATTTTTGACATCTTTTGAAGCTCTTCATATTTTTCACACATTTTCAGGCTCTTTATGTTTTTGAACACCGCTTCATGGTCCTCCTAATTTTCAGAACTTTTCATGCTCCTCATATAATTCACACCTTTTGAAGCTCTTCATATTTTTCACACCTTTTCAGGCTCTTCATGTTTTTCAACACCGTTTCATGCTCCTCCTATTTTTCAGACCGTTTCATGGTCCTCATAATTTTGACACCTTTTGAAGCTCTTCATATTTTTCACACCTTTTGAAGCTGTTCATATATTTCACACCTTTTCAGGCTCTTGATGTTTTTCAACACCACTTCATGCTCCTCCTATTTTTCACACCCTTTCATGCTAGTCTAATTTTTGACACCTTTTGAAGCTCTTCATATTTTTCACACCTTTTGAAGGTCTTCATATTTTTCACACCTTTTCAGGCTGTTCATGTTTTTGAACACCGCTTATGCTCGTCCTATTTTTCAGACCGTTTCATGCTCCTCATATTTTTGACACCTTTTGAAGCTCTTCATATTTTTCACACCTTTTCAGGCTCTTCATGTTTTTCAACACCGCTTCATGGTCCTCCTATATTTCAGAACGTTTCATGCTCCTCATGTATTTCACACCTTTTGAAACTCTTCATATTTTTTACACCTTTTCAAGCTCTTCATGTTTTTGAACACCGTTTCATGCTCCTCCTATTTTTCAGACCTTTTCATGCTCCTCATATATTTGACAAATTTTGAAGCTCTTCATATTTTGCACACCTTTTCATTCTCTTAATATTTTTCAACACCACTTCATGCTCCTCCAATTTTTCAGTCCGATTCATGCACATTTCATTTTTGACACCTTTTGAAGCTATTCATATTTTTCACACCTTTTCAGGCTCTTCCGGTTTTTCAACACCGCTTCATGATCCTCCTATTTTTCAGACCGTTTCATGCTCCTCATATTTTTACACCTTTTGAAGCTCTTCATATATTTCACACCTTTTCAGGCTCTTCAGGGTTTTCAACACAACTTCATGCTCCTCGTATTTTTCAGACCGTTACATGCTCCTCATATTTTTAACACCTTTTGAAGCTCTGCATATATTTCACACATTTTCAGGCTCTTCATGATTTTCAACACCACTTCATGCTCCTCCTATTTTTCAGACCGTTTCATGCTCATCTCATTTTTGACATATTTTGAAGCTCTTCATATTTTTCACACCTTTTGAAGCTCTTCATAATTTTCATATTTTTGAAGCTCTTCATATTTTTCACACTTTTTCAGGATCTTCATGTTTTTCAACAACTCTTCAGGCTCCTCCTATTTTTCAGACCCTTTCATGCTAATCGAATTTTTGGCACTTTTTGAAGCTCTTCATACTTTTCGCACCTTTTAAGTCTCTGCATGTTTTTGAACACCTTTTCATGCTCCTCATGTATTTCACTCCTTTTGAAGCTCTTCATATTTTGCACACATTTTCAGGCTCTTCATGTTTTTGAACACCGCTTCATCCTCCTCCTATTTTTAAGAGGGTTTTATTCTCGTCATATTTTTGACACATTTTGAAGCTCTTCATATTTTTCACACCTTTTCATGCTCTTCATGTTTTTGAACATCGCTTCATCCTCCTCCTATTTTTCAGACCTTTACATGCTCGTCATATTTTTGACACATTTTGAAGCTCTTCATATTTTTCACACCTTTTCAGGCTCTTCATGTTTTTGAACACCACTTCATGCTCCTCCTATTTTTCAGACCGTTTCATGCTCCTCATATTTTTGTCACATTTTGAAGGTCTTCATATTTTTCACACCTTTTCAGGCTCTTCATGTTATTGAACACTGCTTCATGCTAATCCTATTTTTCAAACCATATCATGCTCCTCATATTTTTGACACCTTTTGAAGCTCTTCATATTTTTCACACCTTTTCAGGCTCTTCATGATTTTCAACAACACTTCATGCTCCTTGTATTTTTCGGACGGTTTCATTCTCCTCATATTTTTGACACCTTTTGAAGCTCTGCATATATTTCACACCTTTTCATGCTCTTCATGATTTTCAACACTACTTCATGCTCCTCCTATTTTTCAGACCGTTTCATGCTCATCTCATTTTTGACATCTTTTGAAGCTCTTCATATTTTTCACACCTTTTCAGTCTCTGCATGTTTTTGAACACCGTTTCATGCTCCTCATGTTTTTCACACCTTTTGAAGCTCTTCATATTTTGCACACCTTTTCAGGCTCTTCATGTTTTTGAACACCGCTTCATGCTCCTCCTATTTTTCTGACCGTTTCATGCTCCTCATATTTTTGACACCTTTTGAAGCTCTTCATATTTTTCACACCTTTTCAGGCTCTTCATGTTTTTCAACACCGCTTCATGCTCCTCCTATTTTTCAGACCGTTTCATGCTCCTCATATTTTTGACACCTTTTGAAGCTCTTCATATTTCTCACTCATTTTCAGGCTCTTCATATTTTTGAACATCACTTCATGCTCCTCCTATTTTTCAGACCGTTTCATGCTCCTCATGTATTTCACACCTTTTGAAGCTCTTCATATTTTTCACACCTTTTCAGGCTCTTCATGTTTTTGAACCCCGGTTCAGGCTCCTCCTATTTTTCAGACCGTTTCATGCTCCTCATATTTTTCACACCTTTTGAAGCTCTTCATATATTTCACACCTTTTCAGGCTCTTCATGTTTTTCAACACCGCTTCATACTCCTCCTATTTTTCGGACCGTTCCATGCTCCTCATATTTTTGACACCTTTTGAAGCTCTTCGTATAATTCACACCTTTTCAGGCTCTTCATTTTTTTCAACACCACTTCATGCTCCTCCTATTTTTCAGACCATTTCATGCAGATCTCATTTTTGACACCTTTTGAAGCTCTTCTTATTTTTCAAAACTATTGAAGCTCTTCATATTTTTCACACGTTTTCAGGCTCTTCATGTTTTTCAACTCTGCCTCATGCTCCTCCTATTTTTCAGACCGTTTCATGCTCCTCATATTTTTGACATCTTTTGAAGCTCTATATATTTTTCACACCTTTTCAGGCTCTTCATGTTTTTCAACACCGCTTCATGCTCCTCCTATTTTTCAGAATGTTTCATGCTCCTCATATTTTTGACATCTTTTGAAGCTCTTCATATTTTTCACACATTTTCAGGCTCTTTATGTTTTTGAACACCGGTTCATGGTCCTCCTAATTTTCAGAACTTTTCATGCTCCTCATATAATTCACACCTTTTGAAGCTCTTCATATTTTCACACCTTTTCAGGCTCTTCATGTTTTTCAACACCGTTTCATGCTCCTCCTATTTTTCAGACCGTTTCATGCTCCTCATAATTTTGACACCTTTGAAGCTCTTCATATTTTTCACACCTTTTGAAGCTGTTCATATATTTCACACCTTTTCAGGCTCTTGATGTTTTTCAACACCACTTCATGCTCCTCCTATTTTTCACACCCTTTCATGCTAATCTAATTTTTGACACCTTTTGAAGCTCTTCATATTTTTCACACCTTTTGAAGGTCTTCATATTTTCCACACCTTTTCAGGCTGTTCATGTTTTTGAACACCGCTTATGCTCGTCCTATTTTTCAGACCGTTTCATGCTCCTCATATTTTTGACACCTTTTGAAGCTCTTCATATTTTTCACACCTTTTCAGGCTCTTCATGTTTTTCAACACCGCTTCATGATCCTCCTATTTTTCGGACCGTTTCATGCTCCTCCTATTTTTGACACCTTTTGAAGCTCTTCATATTTTTCACACCTTTTCAGGCTCTTCATGTTTTTCAACAACACTTCATGCTACTCGTATTTTTCAGACGGTTTCATTCTCCTCTTATTTTTGACACCTTTTAAAGCTCTGCATATATTTCACACCTTTTCAGGCTGTTCATGTTTTTGAACACCGTTTCATGCTCCTCCTATTTTTCAGACCGTTTCATTCTCCTATATTTTTGACAGCTTTTGAAGCTCTTCATATTTTTCTCACCTTTTCAAGCTCTTCATTCTTTTCAACAACGCTTCATGCTCCTCCTATTTTTCAGCCCGTTTCATGCTCCTCATAGTTTTGAAACCTTTTGAAGCTCTTCATATTTTTCACACCTTTTCAGCTCTTCATGTTTTGAACACAGCTTTATGCTCCTCCTATTTTTCAGACCGTTTCATGCTCCTCATGAATTTCACACATTTTGAAGCTCTTCATATTTTTCACAACTTTTGAAGCTCTTCATATATTTCACACCTTTTCAGGCTCTTCAAGTTTTTCAACACAACTTCATGCTCCTCCTATTTTTCAGACCGTTTCATGCTCCTCATATTTTTGACATCTTTTGAAGCTTTTCATATTTTTCACACCTTTTCAGGCTCTTCATGTTTTTCAACACCACCTCATGCTCCTCCAGGTTTGCAGACCGTTTCATGCTCCTCCTAATTTTGACACCTTTTGAAGCTCTTCATATTTTTCACACCTTTTCAGGCTCTTCATGTTTTTGAACACCGCTTCATGCTCCTCCTATTTTTCAGAGCATTTCATGCAGATCTCATTTTTGAAACCTTTTGAAGCTCTTCTTATTTTTCAAAACTTTTGAAGCTCTTCATATTTTTCACACGTTTTCAGGCTCTTCATGTTTTTGAACACTGCTTCATGCTCCTCCTATTTTTCAGACAGTTTCATGCTCCTCATATATTTGACATCTTTTGAAGCTCTATATATTTTTCACACCTTTTCAGGCTCTTCATGTTTTTCAACACCGCTTCATGCTCCTCCTATTTTTCAGACCGTTTCATGCTCCTCATATTTTTGACATCTTTTGAAACTCTTCATATTTTTCACACATTTTCAGGCTCTTTATGTTTTTGAACACCGCTTCATGGTCCTCCTAATTTTCAGAACTTTTCATGCTCCTGATATAATTCACACCTTTTGAAGCTCTTCATATTTTTCACACCTTTTCAGGCTCTTCATGTTTTTCAACACCGTTTCATGCTCCTCCTATTTTTCAGACCGTTTCATGCTCCTCATAATTTTGACACCTTTTGAAGCTCTTCATAATTTTCACACCTTTTGAAGCTGTTCATATATTTCACACCTTTTCAGGCTCTTGATGATTTTCAACACCACTTCATGCTCCTCCTAATTTTCACACCCTTTCATGCTAATCTAATTTTTGACACCTTTTGAAGCTCTTCATATTTTTCACACCTTTTGAAGGTCTTCATATTTTTCACACCTTTTCAGGCTGTTCATGTTTTTGAACACCGCTTATGCTCGTCCTATTTTTCAGACCGTTTCATGCTCCTCATATTTTTGACACCTTTTGAAGCTCTTCATATTTTTCACACCTTTTCAGGCTCTTCATGTTTTTCAACACCACTTCATGATCCTCCTATTTTTCGGACCGTTTCATGCTCCTCATATTTTTGACATTTTTTGAAGCTCCTCATATTTTTCACACCTTTTCAGGCTCTTCATGTTTTTCAACAACACTTCATGCTCCTCATATTTTTCAGACGGTTTCATTCTCCTCATATTTTTGACACCTTTTGAAGCTCTGCATATATTTCACACCTTTTCAGGCTCTTCATGTTTTTGAACACCGCTTCATCCTCCTCCTATTTTTAAGAGGGTTTTATGCTCGTCATATTTTGGACACATTTTGAAGCTCTTCATATGTTTCACACCTTTTCAGGCTCTTCATGTTTTTGAACACCGCTTCATCCTCCCCCTTTTTTAAGAGGGTTTCATGCTCGTCATATTTTGGACACATTTTGAAGCTCTTCATATTTTTCACACCTTTTCAGGCTCTTCATGTTTTTGAACACCACTTCATGTTCCTCCTATTTTTCAGACCGTTTCATGCTGCTCATATTTTTGTCACCTTTTGAAGCTTTCATATTTTTCACACTTTTTCAAGCTCTTCATGTTTTTCAACACCACTTCATGCTCCTCCTTTTTTGCAGACCGTTTCATGCTACTCATATATTTGACACCTTTTGAAGCTCTTCATATTTCTCACACCTTGTCAGGCTCTTCATTTTTTTCAACACCGCTTCATGCACCTCCGATTTTTCAGACCGTTTCATGCTCCTCATATTTTTGACACCTTTTGAAGCTCTTCATATTTCTCAAACCTTTTCAGGCTCTTCATGTTTTTCAACACCGCTTAATGCACCTCCTATTTTTCAGACCGTTTCATGCTCATCTCATTTTTGACACCTTTTGAAGCTTTTCATATTTTTCACATATTTTCAGGCTCTTCATGTTTTTGAACACCGCTTCATGCTCCTCCTTTTTTTTCAGACCCATTCATGCTCATCTCATTTTGACACCTTTTGAAGCTCTTCATATTTTCACACCTTTTGAAGCTCTTCATATTTTTCAAACCTTTTTCGGCTCTTCATGAGTTTTAAAACCGCTTCATGCTCCTCCTATTTTTCACACCATTTCATGCTCATCTCATTTTTGACACCCTTTGAAGCTCTTCATATTTTTCACACGTTTTCAGCCTCTTCATGTTTTTGAACACCGCTTCATGCTCCTCCTATTTTTCAGACCGTTTCATACTCCTCATATTTTTGACACTTTTTGAGGCTCTTCATATTTTTCACAAATTTTCAGGCTCTTCATGTTTTGAACACCGCTTCATGCTCCTCCTATTTTTCAGACCGTTTCATGCTCCTCATGTATTTCACACCTTTTGAACCTCTTCGTATTTCGCACACCTTTTCAGGCTCTTCATGTTTTTCACAACCACTTCATGCTCCTCCTATTTTTCAGATCGTTTCATGCACATCTCATTTTTTACACCTTTTGAAGCTCTTCATATATTTCACACCTTTTCAGGCTCTTCATGTTTTTGAACACCTTTTCATGCTCCTCGTATTTTTCAGACCGTTTCATGCTCCTCATATTTTTGACACCTTTTGAAGCTCTACATATTTCTCAAACCTTTTCAGGCTCTTCATATTTTTCAACACCGCTTAATGCGCCTCCTATTTTTCAGACCGTTTCATGCTCATCTCATTTTTGACACCTTTTGAAGCTCTTCATATTTCTCAAACCTTTTCAGGCTCTTCATGTTTTTCAACACAACTTCATGCATCTCCTATTTTTCGGACCGTTTCATGCTCCTCATGTTTTTCAAACCTTTTGAAGCTCTTCATATTTTTCACACCTTTTCAGATTTTTCATTTTTTTCAACACGACTTCATGCTCCTCCTATTTTTCAGACCGTTTCATGCTCATCTCATTTTGACACCTTTTGAAGCTCTTCATGTTTTTCACATCTTTTGAAGCTCTTCATATTTTTCACAACTTTTCAGGCTCTTTATGATTTTCAACAGCCCTTCATGCTCCTCCTATTTTTCAGATCGTTTCATGCTCCTCATATTTTTGACACCTTTTGAAGCTTTCATATTTTTCACACCTTTTCAGGCTCTTCATGTTTTGAACACCACTTCATGCTCCTCCTATTTTTCATAGAGTTTCATGCTCCTCATATTTTTGACACCTTTTGAAGCTCTTCATATATTTCACACCTTTCCAGGCTATTCATGTTTTCAACACCACTTCATGCTACTCCTATTTTTCAGACCGTATCATGCTCCTCATATTTTTGACACCTTGTGAAGCTTTTCATATTTTTCACACCTTTTCAGGTTCTTCATGTTTTTCAAGACGACATCATGCTGCTCGTATTTTTCAGACCGTTTCATGCTCCTCATATTTTTGACACCTTTTGAAACTCTTCATATATATCACACCTTTTCAGGCTCTTCATTTTTTGAACACCACTTCATGCTCCTCCTATTTTTCTGACCGTGTCATGCTCCTCATATTTTTCACACCTTTTAAAGCTCTTCATATTTTTCACATTTTTGAAGCTCTTCATATTTTTCACACATTTTCAGGCTCTTCATGTTTTTCACCACCGCTTCATGCTCCTTCTATTTTTCAGACCTTTTCATACTACTCATATTTTTCACACTTTTTGAAGCTCTTCATATTTTTCACATTTTCGAAGCTTTTCATATGTTTCACACCTTTTCAGGCTCTTCATGTTTTTCAAAAACGCTTCTTGCTCCTCCTATTTTTCAGAACCTTTCATGCTCATCTCATTTTTGACACTTTTTGAAGCTCTTGATATTTTTCACAGCTTTTGAAGCTCTTCATATTTTTCACAACTTGTCAGGCTCTTCATGTTTTTGATCACCGTTTCATGCTCCTCCTATTTTTCAGAACTTTTCTTGCTCATCTAATTTTTGACACCTTTTGAAGCTCTTCATATTTTTCACAACTTTTCAGGCTCTTCATTTTTTTGAACACCGTTTCATGCTCCTCCTATTTTTCAGACTGTTTCATGCTCCTCATATTTTTGACACATTTTGAAGCTCTTCATATTTTTCACACCGTTTCAGGCTCTTCATGTTTTTCAACACCGCTTCATGCTCCTCCTATTTTTCAGACCGTTTCATGCTTCTCATATTATTGACACCTTTTGAAGCTCTTCATATTTTCACATTTTTGAAGCTCTTCATAATTTTACAAATTTTCAGACTCTTCATGTTTTTCAACACCGCTTCATGCTCCTGCTATTTTTCAGACCGTTTCATGTTCCTCATATTTTTCACACTTTTTGAAGCTCTTCAAATTTTTCACATTTTTGAAGCTCTTCGTATTTTTCACACGTTTTCAGACTCTTCATGTTTTTCACCACCGCTTCATGCTTTTCCTATTTTTCAGACCGTTTCATGCTCCTCATATTATTGACACCTTTTGAAGCTCTTCATATTTTCACGTTTTTGAAGCTCTTCATATTTTTCACACCTTTTCAGGCACTTCATGTTTTTGAACACCTTTTATGCTCCTCCTATTTTTCAAACCTTTTCATGCTCCTCATATTTTTGACACCTTTTGAGGCTCTTCATATTTTTCACACCATTTGAAGCTCTTCATATATTTCACACCTTTTCAGGCTCTTCATTTTTTCAACACCACTTTATGCCCCTCCTATTTTTCAGACCTTTTCTTGCTCATCTAATTTTTGACACTTTTTGAAGCTCTTCATATTTTTCACACCTTTTGAAGCTCTTCATATTTTTCACACCTTTTCAGGTTCTTCATGTTTTTGAACACCGTTTCATGCTCCTCCTATTTTTCAGACCGTTTCACGCTCCTCATATTTTAACACATTTTGAAGCTCTTCATATTTTCACGTTTTTGAAGCTCTTCATATATTTCACACCTTTTCAGGCTCTTCAAGTTTTTCAACACAACTTCATGCTCCTCCTATTTTTCAGACCGTTTCATGCTCCTCATATTTTTGACATCTTTTGAAGCTTTTCATATTTTTCACACCTTTTCAGGCTCTTCATGTTTTTCAACACCACCTCATGCTCCTCCAGGTTTGCAGACCGTTTCATGCTCCTCCTAATTTTGACACCTTTTGAAGCTCTTCATATTTTTCTCACCTTTTCAGGCTCTTCATGTTTTTGAACACCGCTTCATGATCCTCCTATATTTTAGACCGTTTCATGCTCCTCATATTTTTGACATCTTTTGAAGCTTTTCATATTTTTCACACCTTTTCAGGCTCTTCATGTTTTTCAACACCACTTCATGCTCCTCCAGGTTTGCAGACCGTTTCATGCTCCTCATATTTTTCACACCTTTTGAAGCTCTTCATATTTTTCACACCTTTTCAGGCTTTTCATGTTTTTGAACACCGCTTCATGCTCCTCCTATTTTTCAGACCGTTTCATGCTCCTCATATTTTTTACATCTTTTGAATCTCTTCATATTTTTCTCACCTTTTAAGGCTCTTCATGTTTTTGAACACCGCTTCATGCTCCTGCTATATTTCAGACCGTTTCATGCTCCTCATATTTTTGACATCTTTTGAAGCTTTTCATATTTTTCACTCCTTTTCAGTCTCTTCATGTTTTTCAAAAACGCTTCTTGCTCCTCCTATTTTTCAGACCGTTTCATGCTCATCTCATTTTTGACACGTTTTGAAGCTCTTCATATTTTTCACAGCTTTTGAAGCTCTTCATATTTTTCACACGTTTTCAGGCTCTTCATGTTTTTCAACACCGCGTCTTGCGACTCCTATTTTTCAGACCGTTTCATGTTCCTAATATTTTTGACACCTTTTGAAGCTCTTCATATTTTTCACACCTTTTCAGGCTTTTCTTGTTTTTCAACACCGCTTCATGCTCCTCCAGGTTTGCAGACCGTTTCATGCTCCTCATATTTTTGACACCTTTTGAAGCTTTTCATATTTTTCACACCTGTTCAGGCTCTTCATGTTTTTGAACACCGCTTCATGATCCTCCATTATTTCAGACCGTTTCATGCTCCTCATATTTTGACATCTTTTGAAGCTTTTCATATTATTCACACCTTTTCAGGCTCTTCATGTTTTTCAACACCACTTCATGCTCCTCCAGGTTTCCAGACAATTTCATGCTCCTCATATTTTTCACTCCTTTTGAAGCTCTTCATAATTTTCACAGCTTTTCAGGCTTTTCATGTTTTTGAACACCCTTCATGCTCCTCCTATTTTTCAGACCGTTTCATGCTCCTCATATTTTTGACACCTTTTGAAGCTCTTCATATTTTTCTCACCTTTTCAGGCTCTTCATGTTTTGAACACCGCTTCATGCTCCTGCTATATTTCAGACCGTTTCATGCTCCTCATATTTTTGACGTCTTTTGAAGCTTTTCATATTTTTCACACCTTTTCAGTCTCTTAATGTTTTTCAAAAACGCTTCTTGCTCCTCCTATTTTTCAGACCGTTTCATGCTCATCTCATTTTTGACACGTTTTGAAGCTCTTCATATTTTTCACAGCTTCTGAAGCTCTTCATATATTTCACACGTTTTCAGGCTCTTCATGTTTTTCAACACCGCTTCTTGCGACTCCTATTTTTCAGACCGTTTCATGCTCCTCATATTTTTGACACCTTTTGAAGCTCTTCATATTTCTCAAACCTTTTCAGGCTTTTCATGTTTTTCAACACCGCTTCATGCTCCTTCTATTTTTCAGACCGTTTCATGCTCCTCATTTATTTCACACCTTTTGAAGCTCTTCATATTTTTCACACCTTTTCAAGCTCTTCATATTTTTCCACTCCGCTTCATGCTGATCCTATTTTTCAGATAGTTTCATGCTCCTCAATGTTGACAAGTTTTGAAGCTCTTCATATTTTTCACACCTTTTCAGGCTCTTCATGTTTTGAACACCGTTTCATGCTCCTCCTATTTTTCAGAAAGTTACATGCTCCTCATATATTTGAGACCTTTTAAAGCTCTTCATATTTTTCACACTTTTTCAGGCTCTTCATGTTTTTCAACACTACTTCATGCTCCTCCTATTTTTCAGATCGTTTCATGCTCCTCATATTTTTGACACCTTTTGAAGCTCTTCATATATTTCACACCTTTTCAGGCACTTCTTGTTTTTAAACACCGCTTCATGGTCCTCCTTTTTTTTTGACACATTTTGAAGCTCTTCATATTTTTCACACCTATTCAGGCTCTTAATGTATTTGAACACTGTTTCATTATCCTCCTTTTTTTTGACACATTTTGAAGCTCTTCATAATTTTCACACCTTTTCATGCTCTCCATATTTTTCAACACCACTTCATGCTCCTCCTATTTTTCAGATCGTTTCATGCTCCACATGTATTTGACACCTTTTGTAGCTCTTCATTTTTTTCACACCTTTTCAGGCTCTTCATGTTTCTCAACATCACTTCATGCCTCTTCTATTTTTCACACCGTTTCATGCTCCTCATATTTTTGACACCGTTTCTAGCTCTTCATATATTTCACACCTTTTCAGGCTCTGAATGTTGTCAACACCGCTTCATGCTCATCCTATTTTTCGGACCGCTTCATGCTCCTAATATTTTTGACATCTTTGGAGCATTTCATATTTTTCACACGTTTTCAGCCTCTTCATGTTTTTCAACACTGCATCATGCTCTTCCTATTTTTCAGATCGTTTCATGCTCCTCAATGTTTGACATGTTTTGAATCTCTTTATATTTTTCACACCTTTTCAGGTTCTTCATGTTTTGAACAACGTTTCATGCTCCTCCTATTTTTCAGAAAATTTCATGATCCTCATATATTTGAGACCTTTTAAAGCTCTTCATATTTTTCACAGCTTTTCAGCTCTTCATGTTTGTCAACACCACTTCATGCTCCTCCTATTTTTCAGACCGTTTCTTTCTCCTCATATTTTTGACACCTTTTGAAGCTCTTCATATATTTCACACATTTTCAGGCTCTTCATCTTTTTGCACACCGCTTCATGCTCCTCCTATTTTTCACACCGTTTCATGCTGCTCTCATTATTGACACATTTCGAAGCTATTCGTATTTTTCACACCTTTGGAAGCTCTTCATATTTTTCACACATTTTCAGGCTTTTCATGTTTTCAACACCTCTTCATACTCCTCCTTTTTTTCAGTCCGTTTCATGTTCCTCATATTTTTCACACCTTTTAATGCTCTTCATATTTTTCACACCTTTTAAGGCTCTTCATGTTTTTCAACACCGCTTCATGCTCCTCCTATTTTTCAGACTGTTTCATGCTCCTCATATTTTTGACACGTTTTGAGGCTCTTCATATTTTCACAACTTTTGAAACTCTTCATATATTTCACACCTTTTCAGGCTCTTCATGTTTTTCAACCGTGCTTCATGTTCCTCGTATTTTTCACACCGTTTCATGCTCCTCATATTTTTGACACCTTGTGAAGATCTTAATATTTTTCACACCTTTTCAGGCTCTTCATGTTTTTGAACACCATTTCATGCTCCTCCTTTTTTTTGACACATTTTGAAGGTCTTCATAATTTTCACACCTTTCAGGCTCTTCATGTTTTTCAACACCGTTTCATGCTCCTCCTATTTTTCAGATCATTTCATGCTCCTCATATATTTCACAACTTTTGTAGCTCTTCATATTTTTCACACCTTTTCAGTCTCTTCAGGTTTCTCAACATCACTTCATGCTTCTCCTATTTTTCACACCGTTTCATGCTCCTCATATTTTTGACACCTTTTGTAGCTCTTCATATTTTACAAAACTTTTCAGGCTCTTCATGTTTTTGACGACTGCTTCATGCTCCTCCTATTTTTCAGACCGTTTCATGCTCCTTATATATTTGACACCTTGTGAAGCTCCTCCTATTTTTCACAGCTTTTCAGGCTCTTCATGTTTTTGAACACCGTTTCATGCTCCTCCTATTTTTCAGACCGTTTCATGCTCCTCATATTTTTGACACCTTTTGAACCTCCTCATTTTTTCACAACTTTTCAAACTCTTCATATATTTCACACCTTTTCAGGCACTTCATGATTTCCACGACCACTTCATGCTCCTCCTATTTTTCAGACCGTTTCATGCTCATCTCATTTTTGACACCTTTGGAAGCTCTTTATATATTTCCCACCTTTTCAGGCTCTTAAAGTTTTCAACACCGCTTCATGCTCATCCTATTTTTCGGACCGCTTCATGCTCCTCATACTTTTGACATCTTTTGAAGCTCTTCATATTTTTCACACCTTTTCAGGCTCTTCATGTTTTTCAACACCGCTTCATGCTCCTCCTATTTTTCAGACCGTTTCATGCTCCTCATATTTTTGACACGTTTTGAGGCTCTTCATGTTTTTCACACATTTTCAGGCTCTTCATGTTTTTCAACACTGTTTCATGCTGCTCCTATTTTTCAGACCGTTTCATGTTCCTCATATTTTTCACACCTTTTGAAACTCTTCATATTTTACAAAACTTTTCAGGTTCTTCATGTTTTTGACGACTGCTTCATGCTCCTCCTATTTTTCAGACCGTTTCATGCTCCTTATATATTTGACACCTTGTGAAGCTCCTCCTATTTTTCACAGCTTTTCAGGCTCTTCATGTTTTTCAACACCGTTTCATGCTCCTCCTATTTTTCAGACCGCTTCAGGCTCCTCATGTATTTCACACCTTTTCAAGCTCTTCATATTTTTCACACCTTTTCAGGCTCTTCATGTTTTTGAACACCGTTTCATGCTCCTCCTATTTTTCAGACCGTTTCATGCTCCTCATATTTTTGACACCTTTTGAACCTCCTCATTTTTTCACAACTTTTCAAACTCTTCATATATTTCACACCTTTTCAGGCACTTCATGATTTCCACGACCACTTCATGCTCCTCCTATTTTTCAGACCGTTTCATGCTCATCTCATTTTTGACACCTTTGGAAGCTCTTCATATATTTCACACCTTTTGAAGCTCTTCATATTTTTCACACGTTTTCAGCCTCTTCTTGTTTTTCAACACCGCTTCATGCTCCTCCTATTTTTCAGACCGTTTCATGCTCCTCATATTTTTGACACGTTTTGAGGCTCTTCATGTTTTTCACACCTTTTCAGGCTCTTCATGTTTTTGAACACCACTTCATGCTCCTCCTATTTTTCAGATCGTTTCATGCTCCTCATATTTTGGACCCCTTTTGAAGATCTTCATGTTTTTCACACCTTTTCAGGCTCTTCATATTTTTGAACACCGTATCATGCTCCACCTATTTTTCAGACCGTTTCAGGCTCCTCCTATTTTTGACACCTTTTGAAGCTCCTCATATTTTTCACACCTTTTCAGGCTCTTCATATATTTCACAACTTTTCAGGCACTTCATGTTTTTCAACACCACTTCATGCTCCTCCTATTTTTCAGACCGGTTCATTCTCCTCATATTTTTGACACCTTTTGAAGCTCTTCATATTTTTCACACCTTTTCAGGCTCTTCATGTTTTTCAACATCACTTCATGCTCCTCCTATATTTCAGACCGGTTCATGCTCCTCATATTTTTGACACCTTTTGTAGCTCTTCATATATTTCACACCTTTTGAAGCTCTTCATATTTTTCACACGTTTTCAGGCTATTCATGTTTTTCAACGCCGCTTCATGCTCCTACTATTTTCAGACCGTTTCCACCTCCTCATGTATTTCACACCTTTTGAAGCTCTTCATATATGTCACACCTTTTAGGCTCTTCGTCTTTTTAAAACCGTTTCATGCTCATTCTATTTTTCACACTGTTTCATGCTCCTCATATATTTGACACCTTTTGAAGCTCTTCATATTTTTCACACCTTTTCAGGCTCTTATTGTTTATCAACACAGTTTCATGCTCTTCCTAATTTTCAGACCGTTTCATGCTCCTCATATTGTTGACACTTTTTGAAGCTCTTCATATCTTTCCACCTTTTCAGGCTTTTCATGTTTTTCAACACCGCTTCATGCTCCTCCTATTTTTCAGACCGGTTCATTCTCCTCATATTTTTAACATCTTTTGAAGCTCTTCATATTTTTCACACCTTTTCAGGCTCTTCATGTTTTTCAACATCACTTCATGCTCCTCCTATATTTCAGACCGGTTCATGCTCCTCATATTTTTGACACCTTTTGTAGCTCTTCATATATTTCACACCTTTTGAAGCTCTTCATATTTTTCACACGTTTTCAGGCTATTCATGTTTTTCAACGCCGCTTCATGCTCCTACTATTTTCAGACCGTTTCCACCTCCTCATGTATTTCACACCTTTTGAAGCTCTTCATATATGTCACACCTTTTAGGCTCTTCATCTTTTTAAAACCGTTTCATGCTCATCCGATTTTTCACACTGTTTCATGCTCCTCATATATTTGACACCTTTTGAAGCTCTTCATATTTTTCACACCTTTTCAGGCTCTTCATGTTTATCAACACAGTTTCATGCTCTTCCTATTTTTCAGACCGTTTCATGCTCCTCATATTGTTGACACTTTTTGAAGCTCTTCATATTTTTCCACCTTTTCAGGCTTTTCATGTTTTTCAACACTGCTTCATGCTCCTCCAATTTTTCAGAAAGTTTCATGCTCCTCATATTTTTAACATCTTTTGAAGCTCTTCATATTTTTCACACCTTTTCATGCTCTTCATCTTTTTCAAAAATGTTTCATGCTCATCCTATGTTTCATACTGTTTCATGCTCCTAATATTTTTGACACCTTTTGAAGCTCTTTATATTTTTCACACCTTTTCAGGCTCTTCATGTTTTTGACCACCGCATCATGCTCCTCCTATTTTTCAGTCGTTTCATGCCTCTCATATTTTTTACACCTTTTGAAGCTCTTCATGTTTTTCACACCTTTTCATGCTCTTCATCTTTTTCAAAACCGTCTCATTCTCATCCTATTTTAAAGACTGTTTCATGCTCCTCATATTTTTGACACCTTTAGAACCTCTTCATATTTTTCACACCTTTTCATCTCTTCATGTTTTCAACACCGTTTCATGCTCCTCCTATTTTTCAGACCGATTCATGCTCCTCATATTTTTGACACCTTTTGAAGCTCTTCTTTTTTTTTTCACACATTTTGAAGCTCTTCATATTTTTCGCAACTTTTCAGGCTCTTCGTGTTTTTGAACACCGCTTCATGCTCCTCTTATTTTTTAGAGAGTTTCATGCTCCTCATGTATTTCACACCTTTAGAAGCTCTTCATATTTTTCACACCTTTTCAGGCTCTTCATATTTTGAACACCATTTCATGCTTCTCTTATTTTTCAGACCATTTCTTGCTCCTCATATTTATGACACCTTTTGAAGCTCTTCATATTTTTCACACCTTTTGAAGCTGTTCATATTTTTCACACCATTTGAAGCTTTTCATATTTTTCACACGTTTTCAGGTTCTTCATGTTTTTCAACACCGCTTCATGCTCCTGCTAATTTTCAGACCCTTTCATGATCCACATATTTTTGACACCTTTTGAAGCTCTTCATGTTTTTCACACCTTTTCAGGCTCTTCATGTCTTTCAACACCGTTTCATGCTCCTCCTATTTTTCAGACCTTTTAATGCTCCTCACATTTTTGACACCTTTTGTAGTTCTTCATATATTTCACACATTTTCAAGATCTTTATGTTTTTCAACAACACTTCATGCTCCTCCTATTTTTAAGACCACTTCATGCTCATCTCATTTTTCACACTTTTGAAACGGTTCATATTTTTTACACCTTTTGAAGCTCTTCATGTTTTTCACACCTTTTCATGCTCTTCATCTTTTTCAAAACCGTCTCATTCTCATCCTATTTTAAAGACTGTTTCATGCTCCTCATATTTTTGACACCTTTTGAATCTCTTCATATTTTTCACACCTTTTCGTCTCTTCATGTTTTCAACACCGTTTCATGCTCCTCCTATTTTTAGACCGTTTCATTCTCCTATATTTTTGACACCTTTTGAAGCTCTTCATATTTTTCACACTTTTTCAGGCTCTTCGTTTTTTTCAACACCGTTTCATGGTCCTCCTATTTTTCAGACCGTTTCATGCTCCTCATAGTTTTCACACCTTTTGAAGCTCTTCATATATTCTCACCTTTTCAGGCTATTCACGTTTTTCAACAACACGTCGTGCTCCTCCTATTTTTCAGACCGTTTCATGCTCCTCATATTTTTGACACGTTTTGAAGCTCTTCATATTTTTCACACCTTTTCAGGCTCTTCATGTTTTGAACACCACTTCATGCTCCTCCTATTATTCAGAGAGTTTCATTCTCCTCATGTATTTCACACCTTTTGAAGCTCTTCATATTTTTCACACCTTTTGAAGCTCTTCATATATTTCACATCTTTTCAGGCTCTTCATGTTTTTTTAACAACTTTTCATCCTCCTCCTATTTTTGACACATTTTGAAGCTCTTCATATTTTTCACATCTTTTAAGACTCTCCATGTTTTTCAACACCGCTTCATGCTCCTCCGTTTTTTCAGACCGTTTCATCCTCCTCCTATTTTTGACACATTTTGAAGCTCTTCATATTTTTCACATCTTTTAAGACTCTTCATGTTTTTCAACACCGCTTCATGCTCCTCCGTTTTTTCAGACCGTTTCATGCTCCTCTCATTTTTGACACCTTTTGAAGCTCTTCATATTTTTCACACCTTTTGAAGCTCTTCATATTTTTCACAACTTTTAAGGCTCTTCATGTTTTTCAACACCGCTTCATGGTCCTCCTAATTTTCAGACCGTTTCATGCTCCTCATAGTTTTGACACCTTTTGAAGCTCATCATATATTTCACACCTTTTCAGGATCTTCATGTTTTTCAACACGGCATCATGCTCTTCCTATTTTTCAGATAGTTTCATGCTCCTCAATGTTTGACAAGTTTTGAAGCTCTTCATATTTTTCACACCTTTTCAGGCTCTTCATGTTTTGAACACCGTTTCATGCTCCTCCTATTTTTCAGAAAGTTACATGCTCCTCATATCTTTGAGACCTTTTAAAGCTCTTCATATTTTTCACACTTTTTCAGGCTCTTCATGTTTTTCAACACTACTTCATGCTCCTCCTATTTTTCAGATCGTTTCATGCTCCTCATATTTTTGACACCTTATGAAGCTCTTCATATATTTCACACCTTTTCAGGCACTTCTTGTTTTTAAACACCGCTTCATGGTCCTCCGTTTTTTTTGACACATTTTGAAGCTCTTCATATTTTTCACACCTATTCAGGCTCTTAATGTATTTGAACACTGTTTCATTATCCTCCTTTTTTTTGACACATTTTGAAGCTCTTCATAATTTTCACACCTTTTCAGGCTCTCCATATTTTTCAACACCACTTCATGCTCCTCCTTTTTTTCAGATCGTTTCATGCTCCACATGTATTTGACACCTTTTGTATCTCTTCATTTTTTTCACACCTTTTCAGGCTCTTCATGTTTCTCAACATCACTTCATGCCTCTTCTATTTTTCACACCGTTTCATGCTCCTCATATTTTTGACACCGTTTCAAGCTCTTCATATATTTCACACCTTTTCAGGCTCTGAATGTTGTCAACACCGCTTCATGCTCATCCTATTTTTTGGACCGCTTCATGCTCCTCATATTTTTGACATCTTTGGAGCACTTCATATTTTTCACACGTTTTCAGCCTCTTCATGTTTTTCAACACTGCATCATGCTCTTCCTATTTTTCAGATCGTTTCATGCTCCTCAATGTTTGACATGTTTTGAATCTCTTTATATTTTTCACACCTTTTCAGGCTCTTCATGTTTTGAACAACGTTTCATGCTCCTCCTATTTTTCAGAAAATTTCATGATCCTCATATATTTGAGACCTTTTAAAGCTCTTCATATTTTTCACACCTTTTCAGGCTTTTTATGTTTCTGAACACAGCTTCATGCTGCTCCTATATTTCACATCTTTTGAAGCTATTCATTATTTTCACACCTTTTCAGGCTCTTCATGTTTTTGAACACAGTTTCATGCTCCTCCTATTTTTCAGACAGTTTAATGCTCCTCATGTATTTCAAACCTTTTGAAGCTCGTCATATATTTCACATCTTCTCAGGCTCTTCATGTTTTGAACACCGTTTCATGCTCCTCCTATTTTTTAGACCGTTTTATGCTCCTCATAATTTTGACACCTTTTGAAGCTCTTCATATTTTTCACAACTTTTCTGGCTCTTCATGTTTTTCAACACCGTCTCATTCTACTCCTATTTTTCAGACCGTTTCATGCTCCTCATGTATTTCACAACTTTTGAAGCTTTTCACAATTTTCACACCTTTTCAGGCTCTTCATGTTATTCAACACCGCTTCATGATCTTCCTATTTTTCAGTCCATTTCATGCTCCTCATATTTTTGACACCTGTTAAAGTTCTCCATATTTTTCCACCTTTTCAGCTCTTCAAGTTTTTCAACACCACTTCATGCTCCTCCTATATTTCAGAGCGTTTCATGCTCCTCATATTTTTGACACCTTTTGAAGCTCTTCATATTTTTCACACCTTTTCAGGCACTTCATATTTTTCAACACCGCTTCATGCTCCTCCTATTTTTCAGATCGTTTCATGCTCCTCATATTTTGACACCATTTGAAGCTCTTCATATTTTTCACAAGTTTTCAGGTTCTTCATGTTTTTCAACACCGCTTCATGCTCCTCCTATTTTTCACACCGTTTCATGCTCCACATATATTTGACACGTTTTGAAGCTCTTCATATTTTTCACACCTATACAGGCTTTTTATGTCTTTGAACACCACTTCATGCTGCTCCTATATTTCATACCTTTTGAAGCTCTTCATATTTTTCACACCTTTTCAGGCTCTTCATGTTTTTCATCACCTCTTCATGCTCCTCCTATTTTTCAGACCGTTTCATGCTCCTCATGTATTTCACACCTTTTGAAGCTCTTTATATTTTTCACACCTTTTTAGGCCCTCATGTTTTTGAACACGATTTCAGGCTCCTCCTACTTTTCGGACTGTTTCATGCTCATCTCATTTTTGACACCTTTTGAAGCTCTTCATATTTTTCACACCTTTGAATCTCTTCATATTTCTCAAACGTTTTCAGGCTCTTCATTTTTTTCAACACCGCTTCTTGCTCCTCCTATTTTTCAGATCGTTTCATGCTCCTCATATTTTTGACACGTTTTGAAGCTCTTCATATTTTTCACACCTTTTCAGGCTCTTCATATCTTTGAACACCGTTTCATGCTGCTCCTATTTTTCAGATCGTTTCATGCTCCTCATATTTTTGACAGATTTTGAAGCTCTTCATTTTTTTCACACCTTTTGAAGCTCTTCATATTTTTCACACCTTTTAAGGCTCTTCATGATTTTGAACACCACTTTATGCTCCTCCTATTATTCAGACCATTTCATTCTCCTCATTATTTTTGACACCTTTTGAAGCTCTCATATTTTTGAACACCTTTTGAAGCTCTTCATATTTTTCAAACTTTTTCAGCCTCTTCATGTTTCTCAACACCACTTCATGCTCCTCCTGTTTTTCACACCATTTCATGATCCTCATATTTTTGACACCTTTAGAAGCTCTTCATATTTTTCACACCTTTTCAGTCTCTTCATGTTTTTCTACACCACTTCATGCTCCTCCTATTTTTCAGACCATTTCATGCTACTCATATTTTTGACACCTTTTGAAGCTCTTCATATTTTTCACACCTTTTCAGGCTCTTCATGTTTTTCAACACCACTTCATGCTCCTCCTATTTTTCAGACCGTTTCATGCTCATCTCACTTTTGACACATTTTAAAGCTCTTCATATTTTCCACACCTTTTGAAGCTCTTCATATTTCTCAAACGTTTTCAGGCTCTTCATGTTTTTCAACACCCCTTCTTGCTCATCTATTTTTCAGACCGTTTCATGCTTCTCTCATTTCTGACATCTTTTGAAGCTCTTCATATATTTCACACATTTTCAGGCTCTTCATGTTTTTCAACACCACTTCATGCTCCTCCTATTTTTCAGACCGTTTCATGCTCATCTCACTTTTGACACATTTTGAAGCTCTTCATATTTTCCACACCTTTTGAAGCTCTTCATATTTTTCAAACGTTTTCAGGCTCTTCATGTTTTTCCACACCGCTTCATGGTCCTCGTGTTTTTCAGACAGTTTCATGTGCCTCCTCTTTTTAACACCTTTTGAAGGTCTTCATATTTTTCACACCTTTTCAGGCTCTTCATGTTTTTCCGCACCGCTTCCTGCTCTTCCTTATTTTCAGACCGTTCCATGCTCCTCATATTTTTGACACCTTTTGAAGCTCTTCATATTTTGCACACCTTTTCAGGCTCTTTAGGTTTTTCAACACCACTTCATGCTCCTCCTATTTTTCAGACCGTTTAATGCTCCTCTTATTTTTGACACCTTTTGAGGCTCTTCATATTTTTCAAACCTCTTCAGGTTCTTCATGTTTTTCAACACCGCTTCATGCTCCTCCTGTTTTTCAGATAGTTTCATGCCCCCTCTATTTTTGCCACCTTTTGAAGCTCTTCATATTTTTCAAACCGTTTCAGGCTCTTCATGTTTTTCAACACCGCTTCATGCTCCTCCTATTTTTCAAACCGTTTCATGCTCCTCATATTTTTGACACCTTTTGAAGCTCTTCATATATTTCACACCTTTTCCACCTCTTCATGTCTTTCAACACTGCTTCTTGCTCCTCCAATTTTTCAGACCGTTTCATGCTCCTCCTATTTTTGATACCTTTTGAAGCTGTTCATATATTTCACACCTTTTCAGACGTTTCATGTCTTTGAAAACCGTTTCATGCTCGTCATATTTTGACAGTTTTTGATGCTCTTCATATTTTTCACAGCTTTTCAGGCTTTCATGTTTTTCAACACCGCTTCATGCTCCTCCTATTTTTCAAACCGTTTCATGCTCCTCATATTTTTGACACCTTTTGAAGCTCTTCATATATTTCACACCTTTTCCACCTCTTCATGTCTTTCAACACTGCTTCTTGCTCCTCCAATTTTTCAGACCGTTTCATGCTCCTCCTATTTTTGATAACTTTTGAAGCTGTTCATATATTTCACACCTTTTCAGGCGTTTCATGTCTTTGAAAACCGTTTCATGCTCGTCATATTTTGACAGTTTTTGATGCTCTTCATATTTTTCACAGCTTTTCAGGCTCTTCATGTTTTTCAACACCACTTCATGCTCCTATTTATCAGACCGTTTCCTGCTCCTCATATTTTTGACACATTTTCAAACTCTTCATATTTTTCACACCTTTTCAGGCTCTTCTTGTTTTTCAACACCGCTTCATGCTCCTCCTATTTTTCAGACCGTTTCAAGCTCCTCATATTTTTGACACCTTTTGAAGCTCTTCATATTTTTCAACCTTTTCTTGCTTTCCATGTTTTTGAACACCGTTCCATGCTCCTCATATTTTTGACACCTTTGAAGCTCTTCAAAATTTTGACGCCTTTTGAAGCTCTTCATATTTTATCAAACCTTTTCAAGCTCTTCATGTTTTTCAACACCGCTTCATTTTCCTCCTATTTTTCAGACCGTTTCATGCTCCTCATATTTTTGACACCTTTTGAAGCTCTTCATATATTTCACACCTTTTCAGGCTCTTCATGTTTTTGAACACCGCTACATGATCCTCCTATTTTTCAGACCATTTCAAACACCTCATATTTTTTTCACCTTTTGAAGCTCTTCATATTTTTCACACCTTTTCAGGCTCTTCATGTTTTTCAACACCGCTTCATGCTCCTCCTATTTTTCAGACCGTTTCATGCTCCTCATATTTTTCTCACCTTTTGAAGCTCTTCATATTTTTCACACCTTTTCAGGCTCTTCATTTTTTCAACACCGCTTCATGCTCCTCCTATTTTTCAGACCGTTTCATGCTCATCTCATTTTTGACACCTTTGGAAGCTTTTCATATTTTTCACAATTTTTCAGGCTCTTCATGTTTTGAACACCGCTTCATGCTCCTCCTATTTTTCAGACCGTATCATGCTCCTCATATTTTGACACCTTTTGAAGCTCTTCATATATTTCACACCTTTTCAGTCTCTTCTTTTTCTTCAACACCACCTCATACACCTCCTATTTTTCAGACCGTTTCATGATCATCTCATTTTTGACACCTTTTGAAGCTCTTCATATTTTTCACACCTTTTCAGGCTCCTCATTTTTTTCAACACCACTTCATTCTCCTCCTATTTTTCAGACCGCTTCATGCTCATCTCTTTTTTGACACCTTTTGAAGCTCTTCATATTTTTCACACATTTTGAAGCTCTTAATATTTTTCACACCTTTTCTGGCTCTTCATGTTTTTCAACACCGGTTCATGGTACTCCTATTTTTTAGACCGTTTCATGCTCCTCATATTTTTGACAAATTTTGAAGCTGTTCATATTTTTCACACCTTTTCAGGCTCTTCATTTTTTTCAACACTCCTTCATGCTCCTCCTATTTTTCAGAACGTTTCATGCTCCTTACATTTTTGACACCTTTTGAAGCTCTTCATATTTTTCACACCTTTTCAGGCTCTTCATGTTTTTCAACACCGCTTCATGCTCCTCCTATTTTTCAGACCGTTTCTTGCACCTCATATATTTCACACCTTTAGAAGCTCTTCATATTTTTCACACATTTTCAGGCTCTTCATGTTTCTCAACACCGCTTCCTGCTCCTCCTCTTTTTCAGACCGTTTCATGCTCCTCATATTTTTGACACGTTTTGAAGCTCTTCATATTTTTCACACGTTTTCAGGCTCTTCATGTTTTTGAACACCGTTTCATAGTCCTCCTATTTTTCAGACTCTTTCATGCTCCTCATATTTTTGACACCTTTTGAATCTCTTCATATTTTTCACTACTTTACAGGGTCTTCCTGTTTTTGAACACCGCTTCATGCTCCTCCTGTTTTTCAGAAGTTTTCATGCTCCTCATATTTTTGACACCTTTTGAAGCTCTTCATATTTTTCACACCTTTTCAGGCTCTTCATGTTTTTGAACACCATTTCATGCTCCTCCTATTTTACAGACCGTTTCATTCTCCTCATATTTTTGACACCTTTTGAAGCTCTTCATATATTTCACACCTTTTCAGGCTTTTCATTATTTTCAACACCACTTCATGCTCCTCTTATTTTTCAGACTGTTTCATCTCATCTCATTTTGACACCTTTTGAAGCTCTTCATGTTTTTCACATCTTCTGAAGCTCTTCATATTTTTCACAAATTTTCAGGCTCTTTATGATTTTCAACACCGCTTCATGCTCCTCCTATTTTTCAGACCGTTTCATGTTCATGTCATTTTGACACCTTTTGAATCTCTTCATATTTTTCACACCTTTTGAAGCTCTTCATATTTTTCATATTTTTGAAGTTCTTCATAATTTCACACGTTCAGACTCTTCATGTTTTTCAACACCACTACATGCTCCTCCTATTTTTCAGACCATTTAATGCTCCTCATGTATTTCACACCTATTGAAGCTCTTCATATTTTTCACACGTTTTCAGGCTCTTCATGTTTTTCAACACCGCTTCATGCTCCCCCTATTTTTCAGACAGTATCATGCTCCTCATATTTTTGACACCTTTTGAAGCTCTTCATATTTTTCACACCTTTTCAGGCTCTTCATGTTTTTCAACACCGCTTCATGATCCTCCTATTATTCAGACCGTCATGCTCCTCATATTTTTGACACCTTTTGAAGCTCTTCATATTTTTCACACCTTTTCATGCTCTTCATGTTTTTGAACACCGCTTCATGCTCCTCCTATTTTTCAGACCGTTTCATGCTCCTCATATTTTTGACACCTTTTGAAGCTCTTCATATTTTTCACACCTTTTCAGGCTCTTCATATTTTTGAACACCGCTTCATGCTCCTCCTATTTTTTAGACCGTTTCATGCTCCTCATATTTTTCACACCTTTTGAAGCTCTTCATATTTTTCACACGATTTCAGGCTCTTCATGTTTTAAACACCATTTCATGCTCCTCCTATTTTGCAGACCGTTTCATGCTCCTCATATTTTTGACACCTTTTGAAGCTCTTCATATTTTTCACACCTTTTGAAGCTCTTCATATTTTTCATATTTTTAAGTTCTTCATAATTTCACACGTTTTCAGACTCTTCATGTTTTTCAACACCGCTTCATGCTCCTCCTATTTTTCAAACCGTATTATTCTCCTCATATTTTTCACACCTTTTGAAGCTCTTCGTATTTTTCACACGTTTTCAGGCTCTTCATGTTTTTGAACACCACATCATGCTCCTTCTATTTTTCAGAGAGTTTCATGCTCCTCATATATTTCACACCTTTTGAAGCTCTTCATATTTTTCACACCTTTTCAGGCTCTTCATGTTTTTGAACACTTCTTCATGTTCCTCCTATTTTTCAGACCGTTTCATGCTCCTCATATTTTTGACACCTTTTGAAACTTTTCATATTTTTCACACTTTTTCAGGCTCTTCATGTTTTTCAACACCACTTCATGCTCCTTTTTTGCAGACCTTTTCATGCTATTCATATATTTCACACCTTTTGAAGCTCTTCATATTTTTCACACCTTTTCAGGCTCTTCATGTTTTTCAACACCGCTTCATGCTCCTCCGATTTTTCAGTCCGTTTCATGCTCCTCATATTTTTGACACCTTTTGAAGCTCTTCATATTTTTCACACCTTTTCGGGCTCTTCATGTTTTGAACACCGCTTCATACTCCTCCTATATTTCAGACAGTTTCATGCTCATCTCATTTTTGACACCTTTTGAAGCTTTCCATATTTTTCACAACTTTTCAGGCTCTTCATGTTTTTGAACACCTCTTCATGCTAATCCTATTTTTCAAACCATATCATGCTCCTCATATTTTTCACACCTTTTGAAGCTCTTCATATTTTTTACACCTTTTCAGGCTCTTCATGTTTTTGAACACCACTTCATGCTCCTTATATTTTTCAGAGAGTTTCATGCTCCTCATGTATTTCACACCTTCTGAAGCTCTTCATATTTTTCACACCATTTCAGGCTCTTTATGTTTTTCCACACCACTTCATGCTTCTCCTAATTTTCAGCTCTTTCATGCTCCTCGAGTATTTCACACCTTTTGAAGCTTTTCATATTTTTCACACCTTTTCAGGCTCTTCATGTTTTTCAACACCGCTTCATGCTCCTCCTCTTTTTCAGACCGTTTCATGCTCCTCATATTTTTGACACCTTTTGAAGCTCTTCATATTTCTCACACCTTTTCAGGCTCTTCATGTTTTTCAACACCGCTTCATGCTCCTCCTATTTTTCAGACCGTTTCATGCTCCTCATATTTTTGACACCTTTTGAAGCTCTTCATATTTTTCACACCTTTTCAGGCTCTTCATATTTTTGAACACCGCTTCATGCTCCTCCTCTTTTTTAGACCGTTTCATGCTCCTCATATTTTTCACACTTTTTGAAGCTCTTCATATTTTTAACACGATTTCAGGCTCTTCATGTTTTGAACACCATTTCATGCTCCTCCTATTTTGCAGACCGTTTCATGCTCCTCATATTTTTGACACCTTTTGAAGCTCTTCATATTTTTCACACCTTTTGAAGCTTTTCATATTTTTCATACTTTTGAAGCTCTTCATATTTTCACACGTTTTCAGACTCTTCATGGTTTTCAACACCGCTTCATGATCCTGCTATTTTTCAGACCGTTTCATGCTCCTCATATATTTCACACCTTTTGAAACTCTTCATATTTTTCACACCTTTTGAGGCTCTTCATATTTTTCATATTTTTGAAGTTCATCATAATTTCACACGTTTTCAGACTCTTCATGTTTTTCAACACCGCTTCATGCTCCTCCTATTTTTCAAACCGTATCATTCTCCTCATATTTTTCACACCTTTTGAAGCTCTTCGTATTTTTCACACGTTTTCAGGCTCTTCATGTTTTTGAACACCACATCATGCTCCTTCTATTTTTCAGAGAGTTTCATGCTCCTCATTATTTCACACCTTTTGAAGCTCTTCATATTTTTCACACTTTTTCAGGCTCTTCATGTTTTTGAACACTTCTTCATGTTCCTCCTATTTTTCAGACCGTTTCATGCTCCTCATATTTTTGACACCTTTTGAAACTTTTCATATTTTTCACACTTTTTCAGGCTCTTCATGTTTTTCAACACCACTTCATGTTCCTTTTTTGCAGACCTTTTCATGCTATTCATATTTTTGACACCTTTTGAAACTCTTCATATTTTTCACACCTTTTCAGGCTCTTCATGTTTTTCAACACCGCTTCATGCTCCTCCGATTTTTCAGTCCGTTTCATGCTCCTCATATATTTCACACCTTTTGAAGCTCTTCATATTTTTTACACCTTTTCAGGCTCTTCATGTTTTTGAACACCACTTCATGCTCCTTATATTTTTCAGAGAGTTTCATGCTCCTCATGTATTTCACACTTCTGAAGCTCTTCATATTTATCACACCTTTTGAGGCTCTTCATGTTTTTCCACACCACTTCATGCTTCTCCTAATTTTCAGCTCTTTCATGCTCCTCATGTATTTCACACCTTTTGAAACTTTTCATATTTTTCACACCTTTTCAGGCTCTTCATGTTTTTCAACACCGCTTCATGCTCCTCCTCTTTTTCAGACCGTTTCATGCTCCTCATATTTTTGACACCTTTTGAAGCTCTTCATATTTCTCACACCTTTTCAGGCTCTTCATGTTTTTCAACACCGCTTCATGCTCCTCCTATTTTTCAGACCGTTTCATGCTCCTCATATTTTTGACACCTTTTGAAGCTCTTCATATTTTTCACACCTTTTCAGGCTCTTCATATTTTTCTACACCGCTTCATGCTCCTCCTATTTTTTAGACCGTTTCATGCTCCTCATATTTTTCACACCTTTTGAAGCTCTTCATATTTTTCACACCTTTTGAGGCTCTTCATATTTTTCATATTTTTGAAGCTCTTCATATTTTTCACACCTTTTCAGGCTCTTCATATTTTTGAACACCGCTTCATGCTCCTCCTATTTTTTAGACCGTTTCATGCTCCTCATATTTTTGACACCTTCTGAAGCTCTTCATATTTTTCACACCTTTTGAAGCTCTTCATATTTTTCATATTTTTGAAGCTCTTCATATTTTCACACGTTTTCAGACTCTTCATGTTTTTCAACACCGCTTCATGATCCTGCTATTTTTCAGACCGTTTCATGCTCCTCATATATTTCACACCTTTTGAAGCTCTTCATATTTTTCACACCTTTTCAGGCTCTTCATATTTTTGAACACCGCTTCATGCTCCTCCTATTTTTCAGAGAGTTTCATGCTCCTCATGTATTTCACACCTTTTGAAGCTCTTCATATTTTTCACACCTTTTCAGGCTCTTCATGTTTTTCCACACCACTTCATGCTTCTCCTAATTTTCAGCTCTTTCATGCTCCTCATGTATTTCACACCTTTTGAAGCTTTTCATATTTTTCACACCTTTTCAGGCTCTTCATGTTTTTCAACACCGCTTCATGCTCCTCCTCTTTTTCAGACCGTTTCATGCTCCTAATATTTTTGACACCTTTTGAAGCTCTTCATATTTTTCACAACTTTTCGGGCTCTTCATGTTTTGAACACCACCTCATACTCCTCCTATATTTCAGACAGTTTCATGCTCATCTCATTTTTGACACCTTTTGAAGCTTTTCATAGTTTTCACAACTTTTCAGGCTCTTCATGTTTTTGAACACCACTTCATGCTAATCCTATTTTTCAAACCATAACATGCTCCTCATATTTTTCACACCTTTTGAAGCTCTTCATATTTTTTACACCTTTTTAGGCTCTTCATGTTTTTGAACACCACTTCATGCTACTTATATTTTTCAGAGAGTTTCATGCTCCTCATGTATTTCACACCTTCTGAAGCTCTTCATATTTTTCACACCTTTTCAGGCTCTTCATGTTTTTCCACACCACTTCATGCTTCTCCTAATTTTCAGCTCTTTCATGCTCCTCATGTATTTCACACCTTTTGAAGCTTTTCATATTTTTCACACCTTTTCAGGCTCTTCATGTTTTTCAACACCGCTTCATGCTCCTCCTCTATTTCAGACCGTTTCATGCTCCTCATATTTTTGACACCTTTTGAAGCTCTTCATATTTCTCACACCTTTTCAGGCTCTTCATGTTTTTCAACACCGCTTCATGCTCCTCCTATTTTTCAGACCGGTTAATGCTCCTCATATTTTTGACACCTTTCGAAGCTCTTCATATTTTTCAGACCTTTTCAGGCTCTTCATATTTTTGAACACCGCTTCATGCTCCTCCTATTTTTTAGACCTTTTCATGCTGCTCATATTTTTCACACCTTTTGAAGCTCTTCAGATTTTTCACACCTTTTCAGGCTCTTCATGTTTTTGAACACCGCTTCATGCTCCTCCTATTTTTCAGACCGTTTCATGCTGCTCATATTTTTCCCACCTTTTGAAGCTCTTCATATTTTTCACACCTTTTTAGGCTCTTCATATTTTTCAACACCATTTCATGCCGTTTCTATTTTTCAGACCGTTTCATGCTCCTCATATTTTTCACAACTTTTGAAGCTCTTCATATTTTTCGCACCTTTTCAGGCTCTTCATGTTTTTCCACACCACTTAATGCTTCTCCTAAATTTCAGACCGTTTCATGTTCCTCATGTATTTCACACCTTTTGAAGCTCTTCATATTTTTCACACCTTTTCATACTGTTCATGTTTTTGATCACCGTTTCATGCTCCTCGTTTTTTTTCAGACCGTTTCATGCTCCTCATATTTTTCACACCTTTTTAAGCTCTTCATGTTTTTCACACCTTTTCAGCCGCTTCATGTTTTGAACACCCCTTCTTGCTCCTTTTATTTTTCAGAGAGTTTCATGCTCCTCATGTATTTCACACCTTTTGAAGCTCTTCATATTTTTCACACCTTTACAGGCTCTTCATGTTTTTGAACACCGTTTCATGCTCCTCCTATTTTTCAGACCGTTTCATGCTCCTCATATTTTTGACACCTTTGAAGCACTCATATATTTCACACCTTTTCAGGCTCTTCATGTTTTTAAACACCTCTTCATTCTTCTCCTGTTTTTCAGACCATTTCATGCTCCTCATATTTTTCACACTTTTTGAAGCTCTTCATATTTTTCACACTTTTTGAAGCTCTTCATACTTTTCACACCTGTCAGGCTCTTCATGTTTTTGAACACCGCTTCCTGCTCCACCTATTTTTCAGATCGTTTTATGCTCCTCATATTTTTCACACTTTTTGAAGCTCTTCATATTTTTCACACTTTTTAGGCTCTTCATGTTTTTGAACATCGTTTCATGGTCCTCCTTTTATTGAGACCGTTTCATGCTCCTCATATTTTTGACACCTTTTGAACCTCTTCATATTTTTCACACCTATTCAGGGTCTTCATATTTTTCAACACCGCTTCATGCTCCTCCTATTTTTCAGACCGTTTCATACTCCTTATATTTTTGACACGTTTTGAAGCTCTTCATTTATTTCACACCTTTTCAGGCTCTTCATGTTTTTCAACATCGCTTCATGCTCCTCGTATTTTTCAGACCGTTTCATGCTTCTCAATTTTTGACACCTTTTGAAGCTCTTCATATTTTTCACACCTTTTCATGTTCTTCATTTTTGTCAACAAAGCTTCATGCTCCTCCTATTTTTCCGACCGTTTCATGCTCCTCATCTTTTACACACCTGTTGAAGCTCTTCATATTTTTCACACCATTTCAGACTCTTCATGTTTTTCAACACCATTTCAAGCTCCTCCTATTTTTCAGACTGTTTCATGCTCGTCATATTTCTGAAACATTTTGAAACTCTTCATATATTTCACACCTTTTCAGGCTCTTCATGTTTTTGAACACCACTTCATGCTCCTCCTATTTTTCACACCTTTTGAAGATCTTCATATATTTCACACCTTTTCAAGCTCTTCATGTTTTTGAACACCGCTTCATGCTCCTCATATTTTTCACACCTTTTGAAACTCTTAATATTTTTCACACCTTTTAAGGCTCTTCATGTTTCTGAACACCGCTTCATGCTCCTCATATTTTTCACACCTTTTGAAGCTCTTAATATTTTTCACACATTTTCAGGCTCTTCATGTTTTTGAACACCGTTTAATGCTCCTCCTATTTTTCAGACCGTTTCATGCTCCTCATATTTTTCACACCTTTTGAAGCTCTTCATATATTTCTCACCTTTTCCTGTTCTTCAGGTTTTTCAACACCGTTTCATGCTCCTCCTATTTTTCAGATCGTTTCATGCTCCTCCTATTTTTCAGACTGTTTCATGCACCTCTTATTATTGACACCTTTTGAAGCTCTTCATATTTTTCACACCTTTTCATGCTCTTCATGTTTTTCAACAACATTTCATGCTTCTCCTATTTTTCGGACCTTTTCATGCTCCTCATATTTTTCACACCTTTTCATGCTCTTCTTGTTTTTCAACACAGTTTCATGCTCCTCATATGTTTGACACCTTTTGAAGCTCTTCATATATTTCACACCTTTTAAGGCTCTTCATGTTTCTGAACACCGCTTCATGCTCCTCCTATATTTCACACTTTTTGAAGCTCTTCATATATTTCACACCTTTTCAAACTCTTCATGTTTTTGAACACCGCTTCATGCTCCTCTTATTTTTGACACCTTTTGAAGCTCTTCATATATTTCACACCTTTTCAGGCTCTTCATGTTTTTGAACACCGCTTCCTGCTCCACCTATTTTTCAGATCGCTTATGCTCCTCATATTTTTCACACTTTTTGAAGCTCTTCATATTTTTCACACTTTTTCAGGCTCTTCATGTTTTTGAACATCGTTTCATGCTCCTCCTTTTATTCAGACCGTTTCATGCTCCTCATATTTTTGACACCTTTTGAACCTCTTCATATTTTTCACACCTATTCAGGGTCTTCATATTTTTCAACACCGATTCATGCTCCTCCTATTTTTCAGACCGTTTCATGCTCCTCCTATTTTTCAGACCGTTTCATTCTCCTCATATTTATGTCAACTTTTGAAACTCTTCATTTTCTTCACACCTTTTCATGCTCTTCATGTTTTTGAACACTGCTTCATGCTCCTCCTATGTTTCAGACCGTTTCATGCTCCTCATATTTTTGAAACCTTTTGAAGTTCTTCATATATTTCACATCTTTTCAGGCTCTTCATGTTTTTAAACACCTCTTCATTCTTCTCCTGTTTTTCAGACCATTTCATGCTCCTCATATTTTTCACACTTTTTGAAGCTCTTCATATTTTTCACACTTTTTCAGGCTCTTCATGTTTTTGAACATCGTTTCATGCTTCTCCTTTTATTCAGACCGTTTCATGCTCCTCATATTTTTGACACCTTTTGAACCTCTTCATATTTTTCACACCTATTCAGGGTCTTCATATTTTTCAACACCGCTTCATGCTCCTCCTATTTTTCAGACCGTTTCATGCTCCTCATTTTTTTTGACACGTTTTGAAGCTCTTCATTTATTTCACACCTTTTCAGGCTCTTCATGTTTTTCAACATCGCTTCATGCTCCTCGTATTTTTCAGACCGTTTCATGCTTCTCAAATTTTGACACCTTTTGAAGCTCTTCATATTTTTCACACCTTTTCATGTTCTTCATTTTTGTCAACAAAGCTTCATGCTCCTCCTATTTTTCAGACCGTTTCATGCTCCTCATCTTTTACACACCTGTTGAAGCTCTTCATATTTTTCACACCATTTCAGGCTCTTCTTGTTTTTCAACACCATTTCAAGCTCCTCCTATTTTTCAGACTGTTTCATGCTCCTCATATTTCTGACACCTTTTGAAGCTCTTCATATATTTCACACCTTTTCAGGCTCTTCTGGGTTTTCAACACTGATTCCTGCTTCTCCTGTTTTTCAGACCGTTTCATGCTCCTCATGTTTTTGACACCTTTTGAAGATCTTAATATTTTTCAAGCTTTTTCATGCTCTTCATGTTATTCAACACCTTCTCATGCTCTTCATGCTTTTCAACACCGCTTCCTGCTCTTCCTAATTTTCAGACCGTTTCATGCTCCTCATATTTTTCAGACAGTTTCATGCTCCACATATATTTCAGACCGTTTCATGCTCCTCATATTTTTGACCCCTTTTGAAGATCTTCATATTTTTCACACCTTTTCATGCGCTTCATGTTTTTCAAAACTTTTCATGCTTCTCCTATTTTTCAGAGAGTTTCATGCTCCTCATATATTTGACACGTTTTGAAGCTCTTCATATTATTCACACCTCTTCATGCTCTTCATGTTTCTCAACACTTTTTCATGCTCCTCCTATTTTTCATACAGTTTCATGCTCCTCATATTTTTGACACATTTTGAAGCTCTTCATATTTTTCAAACCTTTTCATGCACTTCATGTTTTTCAACAACGTTTCATGCTCGTCTTATATTTCAGACCGTTTCATGCTTCTCATATTTTTCAGACCGTTTCATGCTCCTCATATTTTTGACACCTTTTGAAACTCCTCATGTTTTTTCACACCGTTTCATGTTCCTCTTACTTTTCAGACCGTTTCATGCTTCTCCTATTTTTAAAAGCTTTTGAAGCTCTTCATATTTTTCACACCTTTTCATGCTCTTCATGTATTTTCAATACCTTTTCATGCTCCTCATATTTTTCAGACCATTTCATGCTTCTCATATTTTTGACAGCCTTTTGAAGATCTTCATATTTTTCACACCTTTTCATGCTTGTCATGTTTTTCAACAAAGTTTCACACTCCTCATATTTTGACACCCTTTGATGGTCTCCATATTTTTCACACCTTTTCATGCACTTCATGTTTTTCAACACCGTTTCATTCTCCTCCTATTTTTCAGACCGTTTCACACTCCTCATATTTTGACACCCTTTGATGGTCTCCATATTTTTCACACCTTTTTAGACGCTTCATGTTTTTCAACACCGCTTCATGCTCCTCCAGTTTTTCAGACCGTTTCATGTTCCTCATATGTTTGACACCTTTTGAAGCTCTTCGTATTTTTCACACCTTTTCAGGCTCTTCATGATTTCAACACAGTTTCATGCTCCTCCTATTTTTCAGACCGTTTCATGCTCCTCATATTTTTGAAACCATTTGAAGCCCGTCATATTTTTCACATCTTTTCATGGTCTTCATGTTTTTCAACACCATTTCATGCTCCTCCTATTTTTCAGACCGTTTCATGCTCCTCATATTTTTGAAACCATTTGAAGCCCGTCATATTTTTCACACCTTTACAGGCACTTCATGTTTTTCAACACCGTTTCATGCTCCTCCTATTTTTCAGACTGGTTCATGCTCCTCGTATTTTTCAGGCCGTTTCATGCTCATCATAATTTTGAAACCTTTTGAAGCCCTTGATATTTTTCACACCTTTTCATGCTCTTCATGTTTTTCAACAACGTTTTATGCTCCTCCTATTTTTCAGACCGTTTCATGCTCCTCATATTTTTGACACCTTTTGAAGCTCTTCATATATTTCACACCTTTTCAGGCTCTTCATGTTTTTCAACACCGCTTCATGCTCCTCCTGTTTTTCAGACCGCTTCATGCTCCTCATATTTTTGACACCTTTTGAAGCTCTTCATATATTACACTCTTTTCAGGCTCTTCATGTTTTTCAACACCGTTTCATCCTCCTGCTATTTTTCAGATCGTTTCATGTTCCTCACATTTTTGACATTTTTGAAGCTCTTCATTTTTTTCACACCTTTTCAGGCTCTTCATGATTTTGAACACCGCTTCATGCTCCTCCTATTTTTCAGACCGTTTCATGCTCCTCATATTTTTCACACCTTTTGAAGCTCTTCATATTTTTCACAACTTTTCAGGCTCTTCATATTTTGAACACCGCTTCATGCTCCTCCTATTTTTCAGACCGTTAAATGCTCCTCATGTATTTGACACCTTTTGAAGCTCTTCATATTTTTCACACGTTTTCAGGCTGTTCATGTTTTTGAACACCGCTTCATGCTCCTCCTATTTTTCAGACCGTTTCATGCTCGTCATATTTTTGACACCTTTTGAAGCTCTTCATATTTTTCACACCTATTCAGGCTCTTCAGGTTTTTCAACACTGTTTCATGCTACACCTATTTTTCAGACCGTTTCATCCTCCTCATATTTTTGACACCTTTTGAATTTCTTCATATTTTTCACACCATTTCAGGCTCTTCATGTTTTTGAACACCACTTCATGCTCCTCGTATTTTTCAGAGAGTTTCATGCTCCTCATGTATTTCACACCTTATGAAGCTCTTCATATTTTTCACACCTTTTCAGGCTCTTCATGTTTTTGAACACAGCTTCATGATTCTCCTATTTTTCCGACCCTTTCATACTCTTCATATTTTTGACTCATTTTGAAGCTCTTCATTATTTCACACCTTTTCAGGCTCTTCATGTTTTTCCACACCACTTCATGCTTCGCCTAATTTTCAGACCGTTTCATGCTCCTCTTGTATTTCACACATTTTGAAGCTCTTCATATTTTTCACACCTTTTTAGGCTCTTCATGTTTTTGACGACCGCTTCATGCTCCTCCTATTTTTCAGACCATTTGATGCTCCTCATATTTTTTGACACCTTTTGAAGCTCTTCATATTTTTCACACCTTTTAGGCTCTTCATGTTTTTCAACACCGTTTCATGATCTTCCTATTTTTCAGACCGTTTCATTCTCATCTCATTTTTGACACATTTTGAAGCTCTTCATATTTTTCACATCTTTTCAGTCTCTTCATGTTTTTGAACACCACATCATGCCTCTCCTATTTTTCAGAGAGTTTCATGCTCCTCATGTATTTCACACCTTTTGAAGCTCTTCATATTTTTCACACCTTTTAAGGATGTTCATGTTTTTCCACACAACTTCATGCTTCTCCTATTTTTCAGACCGTTTCATGCTCCTCATGTATTTCACACCTTTTGAAGCTCTTCATATTTTTCACACCTTTTCAGGCTCTTCATGTTTTTGATCACTGTTTCATGCTCCTCCTATTTTTCAGACCGTTTCATGCACCTCATATTTTTCACACCTTTTAAAGCTCTTCATATTTTTCACACCTTAACAGGCTCCTTATGTTTTTCAACACCGATTCATTCTCCTCCTATTTTTCAGACCGTTTCATGCTCCTCATATTCTTGACACCTGTTAAAGCTCTTCATATTTTTCACACCTTTTCAGGCTCTTCATGATTTTGAACACCGCTTCATGCTCCTCCTATTTTTCAGACCGTTTCATGCTCCTCATATTTTTCACACCTTTTGAAGCTCTTCATATTTTTCACAACTTTTCAGGCTCTTCATATTTTGAACACCGCTTCATGCTCCTCCTATTTTTCAGACCGTTAAATGCTCCTCATGTATTTGACACCTTTTGAAGCTCTTTACATTTTTCACACGTTTTCAGGCACTTCATGTTTTTGAACACCGCTTCATGCTCTTCCTATTTTTAAGACCGTTTCATGCTCGTCATATTTTTGACACCTTTTGAAGCTCTTCATATTTTTCACACCTGTTCAGGCTCTTCAGGTTTTTCAACACTGCTTCATGCTCCACCTATTTTTCAGACCTTTTCATCCTCCTCATATTTTTGACACCTTTTGAAGCTCTTCATATTTTTCACACCTTTTCAGGGTCTTCAAGTTTACAACACCACTTCATGCTCCTCCTATTTTGCAGACCGTTTCATGCTCCTCATATTTTTGACACTTTTTGAAGCTCTTTCTATTTTTCACAACTTTTAGTGACTTCATATTTTTCAACACCGTTTCATGATCTTCCTATTTTTCAGACGATTTCATGCTCTTCATATTTTTGACGCATTTTGAAGCTCTTCATATATTTCACACCTTTTCAGGCTCTTCATGTTTTTCAATACCACTTCATGCTCCTCCTATTTTTCAGACCATTTCATGCTCTTCATATTTTTGACACATTTTGAAGCTCTTCATATTTTTCACACATTTTCAGGCTCTTCATGTTTCTCACACTTTTTCAGGCTCTTCATGTTTTTCAACACCATTTCATGCTGTTTCTATTTTTCAGACAGTTTCATGCTCCTCATATATTTCACATCTTTTGAAGCTCTTCATATTTTTCACACCTTTTCAGACTTTTCATGTTTTTCAACACCGCTTCATGCTCCTGCTATTTTTCAGACTGTTTCATGCTCCTCATATTTGACACCTTTAGAAGCTCTTCATATTTTTCAAACCTTTTCAGGCTCTTCATGTTTTTGAACACTGCTTCATGCTCCTCCTATTTTTCAGACAGTTTCAAGCTCCTCCTATTTTTCAGACTGTTTCATGCACCTCTTATTATTGACACCTTTTGAAGCTCGCATATTTTTCACACCTTTTCAGGCTCTTCATGTTTTTCAACACAGTTTCTTGATCCTCCTATTTTTCAGACCGCTTCTTGCTCATCTCATTTTTGACAGCTTTTGAAGCTTTTCATATTTTTCACATCTTTTGAGGCTCTTCATATTTTTCACACGTTTTCATGCTCTTCATGTTTTTGAACACTGCTTCATGCTCCTCCTATTTTTCAGACTGTTTCATGCTCCTCATATTTTTGACACCTTTTGAAGCTCTTCATATTTTTCACACCTTTACAGGCTCTTCATGTTTTTCCACACCATTTCATGCTTCTCCTATTTTTCGGCCTGTTTCATGCTCCTCATGTATTTCACACATTTTGAAGCTGTTCATATTTTTCACACCTTTTCAGGCTCTTCATGTTTTTGAACACCTTTTCATGCTGCTCCTGTTTTTGAGAACGTTTCATGCTCCTCATATTTTTGACACTTTATGGGGCTCTTCATATTTTTCACACCATTCCAGGCTCTTCATATTTTTGAACACCGTTTCATGTTCTTCCTATTTTTCAGACCGTTTCATGCTCCTCATATTTTTGACAACTTTTTAAGCTCTTCATATATTTCAAACCTTTTCAGGCTCTTCATGTTTTTAAACACCGCTTCATGCTCCTCCTATTTTTGCGACCGTTTCATGCTCCTCATATTTTTGACACCTTTGAAGCTCTTCATATTTTTCACACATTTTGAAGCTCTTCATATTTTTCACACCTTCTCAGGCTCTTCATGTATTTGAGCACAGCTTCATGCTTCTCCTATTTTTCAGACCGTTTCATGTTCCTCATATATTTGACACATTTTGAAGCTGTTCATATTTTTCACACCTTTTCAGGCTCTTCATATTTTTGAACACCATTTCATGCTGCTCCTATTTTCAGACCGTTTCATGCTCCTCATATTTTTGACACGTTATGGGGCTCTTCATATTTTTCACACCATTCCAGGCTCTTCATATTTTTGAACACCGTTTCATGTTCCTCCTATTTTTCAGACCGTTTCATGCTCCACATATTTTTGACAACTTTTGAAGCTCTTCATATATTTCATACTTTTCAGGCTTTCCATATTTTTGAACACTGCTTCATGCTCCTCCTATTTTTGAGACCGTTTCATGCTCCTCATATATTTGACACCTTTTGAAGCTGTTCATATTTTTCACACCTTTTCATGCTCTTCATGTTTTTCAACTCCGCTTCATGCTTCTCCTATTTTTCAGACAGTTTCATGCTCCTCCTATTTTTCAGACTGTTTCATGCACCTCTTATTATTGACACCTTTTAAAGCTTGCATATTTTTCACACCTTTTCAGGCTCTTCATGTTTTTCAACACCGTTTCTTGATCCTCCTATTTTTCAGACCGCTTCATGCTCATCTCATTTTTGACAGCTTTTGAAGCTTTTCATATTTTTCACACCTTTTGCGGCTCTTCATATTTTTCACACGTTTTCAGGCTCTTCATGTTTTTGAACACCGTTTCATGCTGCTCCTATTTTTCAGACCGTTTCATGCTTCTCATATTTTTGCCACCTTTTGAAGCTCTTCATGTTTTTACACCTTTGCAGGCTTTTCATGTTTTTCAATACCGCTTCATGATCCTCCTATTTTTCAGACCGTTTCATGCTCCTCATATTTTTGACACCTTTTGTAGCTCTTCATATTTTTCACACATTTTCAGGCTCTTCATGTTTTTCAACACCACTTCAGGCTACTCCTCTTTTTCAGGCCGTTTCATGCTCGTCATGTTTTTGACACCTTTTGAAGCTCTTCATATTTGTCACACATTTTCAGGCTCTTCATGTTTTCTACACCGCTTCATGCTCCTCCTATTTTTGAGACCGTTTCATGCTCCTCATATTTTTGACACCTTTTGAAGCTCTTCATATTTTTCACACCTTTTCAGGCTCTTCATGTATTTGAACAACGTTTCATGCTCCTCCTATTTTCAGACCGTTTCTTGCTCCTCATATTTTGACACCTTTGAATCTATTCATATTTTTCACACTTTTTGAAGCTCTTCATATATTTCACACGTTTTAAGACTCTTCATGTTTTTCAACACCGCTTCATGCTCCTCCTATTTTTTAGACCGTTTCATGCTCCTCTTATTTTTGACACGTTTTGAGGCTCTTCATATATTTCACACCTTTTCAGGCTCTTCATGTTTTTGAACACCGTTTTATGCTCCTACTATTTTTCAGACCGTTTCATGCTCCTCATATTTTTGACACCTTTTGAAGCTCTTCATATTTTTCACACCTTTTCAGGCTCTTCATTTTTTTGAACACCGCTTCATGCTCCTCCTATTTTTCAGACCGTTTCTTGCTACTCATATATTTGACACCTTTCGAAGCTGTTCATATTTTTCACATTTTTCAGGTTTTCATGTTTTTCAACACCGCTTCATGCTCCTCCTATTTTTCAGACCATTTCATGCTCCTCATGTATTTCACATTATTTGAAGCTCTTCAGATTTTTCACACCTTTTGAATCTCTTCATATTTTTCACACCTTTTGAAGCTCTTCATATTTTTCACACCTTTTCAGGTTCTTCATGTTTTTCAACACGACTTCATGCTCCTCCTATTTTTCAGACCGTTTCAAGCTCCTCATATTTTTGACACATTTTGAAGCTCTTCATATTTTTCACACCTTTTCAGGCTCTTCATTTTTTTCAACACCATTTTATGCTGCTCTTATTTTTCAGACCGTTACATGCTCATCTCATTTTTGACACCTTTTGAAATTCTTCATATATTTCACGCCTTTTGAATCTCTTCATATTTTTCACACGTTTTCAGGCACATCATATTTTTGATCACCGTTTCATGCTCCTCCTATTTTTCATACCGTTTCATGCTCCTCGTATTTTTGACACCTTTTGAAGCTCTTCATATTTTTCACACCTTTTCAGGCTCTTAATGTTTTTCAACAACGCTTCATGCTCCTGCTATTTTTCAGTCCGTTTCATGCTCCTCATATTTTTCACACCTTTTGAAGCTCTTCATATTTTGCACATGTTTGAATCTCTTTATATTTTTCACATGTTTTCAGGCTTTTCATGTTTTTCAACACCACTTCATGCTCCTCATTTTTTCAGACCGTTTCATTCTCCTCATATTTTTGACACGTTTTTAGGCTCTTCATATTTTTCACACCTTTTCAGGCTCTTCATGTTTTTGAACACCGTTTCATGCTCCTCCTAATTTTCAGACCGTTTCATGCTCCTCATATTTTTGACACCTTTTGAAGATCTTCATGTTTATCACACGTTTTCACGCTCTTCATGTTGTTCAACACCACTTCATGCTCCTCGTGTTTTGCAGACTGTTTCATGCTCCTCATATTTTTGACACCTTTTGAAGCTCTTCATGTGTTTCACACCTTTTTAGGCTATTCATGTTTTTCAACACCACTTCATGCTCCTCCTTTTTTTCAGACCGTTTCATGCTCATCTCATTTTTGACACCTTTTGAAGCTCTTCATATTTTTCACACATTTTGAAGCCCTTCATATTTTTCACTTCTTTTCAGGCTATTCATGTTTTGCACACCGTTTCATGCTCCTCCTATTTTTCAGACCGTTTCATGCTTCTCATATTTTTGACACCTTTTGAAGCTCTTCATAATTTTCACCCTTTTTCAGGCTCTTCATGTTTTTCAACACCGCTTCATGCGCCTCCTTTTTTCAGACCGTTTCATGCTCCTCATATTTTTCACACCTTTTGAAGCTCTTTGTATATTTCAAAACTTTTCAGGCTCTTCATATTTTTGAACACCACTTCATGCTCGTCGTGTTTTTCAGAGAGTTTCATGCTACTCATGTATTTCACACCTTTTGAAGCTCTTCATATTTTTCACACCTTTTGAAGCTCTTCATATTTTTCACACGTTTTGAAGCTCTTCATATATTTCACACCTTTTGAAGCTCTTCATATAATTCACACCTTTTCAGGCTCTTCATTTTTTCAACACCACTTCATGCTCCTCCTATTTTTCAGACCTTTTCTTGGTCATCTAATTTTTGACACCTTTTGAAGCTCTTCATATTTTTCACACCTTTTGAAGCTCTTCATATTTTTCACACCTTCTCAGGTTCTTCATGTTTTTGAACACCGTTTCATGCTCCTCCAATTTTTCAGACTGTTTCATGCTCCTCATATTTTTGACACTTTTGAAGCTCTTCATATATTTCACACCTTTCCAGGCTATTCATGTTTTCAACACCAATTCATGCTCCACCTATTTTTCAGACCGTTTCATGCTCCTTATATATTTGACACCTTGTGAAGCTCTTCCTATTTTTCACACCTTTTCAGGCTCTTCATGTTTTTCCACACCACTTAATGCTTCTCCTATTTTTCAGACCGTTTCATGCTCCTCATGTATTTCACACATTTTGAAGCTCTTCATATTTTTCACACCTTTTCAGGCTCTTCATATTTTTGATCACAGTTTCATGCTACTCCTATTTTTCAGACCGTTTCCTGCTCCTCATATTTTTGACAACTTTTTAAGCTCTTCATATTTTTCACACCTTTTCAGACTCTTCATGTTTTTCCACACCACTTAATGCTTCTCCTATTTTTCAGACCGTTTCATGCTCCTCATATTTTTGACACCTTTTGAAGCTCTTCATATTTTTCACACCTTTTCAGGCTCTTCATGTTTTTCCACACCACTTAATGCTTCTCCTATTTTTCAGACCGTTTCATGCTCCTCATGTATTTCACACATTTTGAAGCTCTTCATATTTTTCACACCTTTTCAGGCTGTTCATGTTTTTGATCACAGTTTCATGCTACTCCTATTTTTCAGACCGTTTCCTGCTCCTCATATTTTTGACAACTTTTGAAGCTCTTCATATTTTTCACACCTTTTCAGACTCTTCATGTTTTTCAACATCGCTTCATGCTCCTCCTATTTTTCAGACCGTTTCATGCTCCTCATATTTTTGACACCTTTTGAAGCTCTTCATATTTTTCACACCTTTTCAGGCTCTTCAAGTTTTTCAACACCACTTCATGCTCCTCCTTTTTTCAGAACGTTTCATGCTCCTCATATTTTTGACAGCTTTTGAAGCTCTTCATATTTTTCACACCTTTTCAGGCTTTTCATGTTTTTGAACACCGCTTCATGTTCCTCCTATTTTTCAGACCGTTTCATGCTCCTCATATTTTTGACACCTTTTGAAGCTCTTCATTTATTTCACACCTTTTCAGGCTCTTCATATTTTAGAACACCGCTTCATGCTCCTCCTATTTTTCAGATTGTTTCATGCTCCTCATATTTTTGACACCTTTTGGAGCTCTTCATATTTTTCACACCTTTTCAGGCTCTTCATGTTTTTCAACACCACTTCTGCTCCTCCTTTTTTGCAGACCGTTTCATGCTCCTCATATTTTTGACACCTTTTGAAGCTCTTCGTATTTTTCACACGTTTTCAGACAATTCATGTTTTTCAACATCGCTTCATGCTCCTCGTATTTTGCCGACCGTTTCATGCTTTTCATATTTTTGACACCTTTTGAAGCTCTTCAGATATTTCACACCTTTCCAGGCTCTTCATTTTTTCAACACCACTTCATGCTCCTCCAAATTTTCAGATCGTTTCATGCTCATGTCATTTTAACACCTTTTGAAGCTCTTCATATTTTTGACAAATTATGAAGTTCTTCATATTTTTCACACGTTTTCAGGCTCTTCATGATTTTCAACACCGCTTCATGTTCCTCCTATTTTTCAGACCTTTTCATGCTCATCTGTTTTTTGACACCTTTTCAAGCTCTTCATATTTTTCACAACTTTTGAAGCTCTTCATATTTTTCACATTTATGAAGCTCTTCATATTTTCCACACGTTTTCAGACAATTCATGTTTTTCAACATCGCTTCATTCTCCTCCTATTTTTCACACCGTTTCATTCTCCTCATATTTTTGACACCTTTTGAAGCTCTTCATATATTTCACACTTTTTCAGACTTTTCCTTTTTTTCAACACGACTTCATGCTCCTCCTATTTTTCAGACCGTTTCATGCTCATCTCATTTTGACACCTTTTGAAGCTCTTCATGTTTTTCACATCTTTTGAAGCTCTTCATATTTTTCACAACTTTTCAGGCTCTTTATGATTTTCAACAGCGCTTCATGCTCCTCCTATTTTTCAGACCGTTTCATGCTCCTCATAATTTTGACACCTTTTGAACCTTTCATATTTTTCACACCTTTTCAGGCTCTTCATGTTTTTCAACACCACTTCATGCTCCTCCTTTTTTGCACACCATTTCAAGCTACACATATTTTTAACACCTTTTGAAGCTCTTCATATTTCTCACACCTTTTCAGGCTCTTCATGTTTTTCAACACCACTTCATGCTCCTCCTTTTTTGCAGACCATTTCATGCTCCTCATATTTTTGACACATTTTGAAGCTCTTCATATTTTTCACAACTTTTCAGGCTCTTCATGTTTTTCAACACCGCTTCATGCACGTCATATTTTTCAGACCGTTTCATGCTCATCTCATTTTTGACACCTTTTGAAGCTTTTCATATTTTTCACAACTTTTCAGGCTCTTCATGTTTTTAAACACCGCTTCATGGTAATCCTATTTTTCAAACCATATCATGCTCCTCATATTTTTCACACCTTTTGAAGCTCTTCATATTTTTCACACCTTTTCAAGCTGTTCATGTTTTTGAACACCGCTTCATGCTCCTCCTATTTTTCAGACCGTTTCGTGCTCCTCAGGTATTTCACACCTTTTGAAGCTCTTCATATATTTCACACCTTTTCAGGCTCGTCGTGTTTTTCAACACCACTTCATGCTCCTCCTCTTTTTCAGACCGTTTCATGCTCCTCATATTTTTGTCACACTTTGAAGCTCTTTATATTTTTCACACCTTTTCAGGCTCTTCATGTTTCTGAACTCGTTTCATGTTCCTCCTATTTTTCAGACCTTTTCGTGCACCTCATGTATTTCACACCTTTTGAAGCTCTTCATATTTTTCACACCTTTTCAGGCTCTTCATCTTTTTCAACACCACTTCATGCTCCTCCTATTTCTCAGACAGTTTCAGGCTCCTCATATTTTTGACACCTTTTGAAGCTCTTCATATTTTAACACTTTTACAGGCTCTTCATGTTTTTGAACACCATTTCATGCTCCTCATATTTTGACAACTATTGAAACTCTTCATATTTTTCAGACAGTTTCATGCTCCTCATATTTTTGACACCTTTTGAAGCTCTTCATATATTTCACAGCTTTTCAGGCTCTTTAGGATTTTGAACATCGTTTCATGCTCCTCCTATTTTTCAGAACGTTCCATGCTCCTCATATTATTCACACCTTTTCGAGCTCTTAATATTTTTCACACCTTTTCTTGCTCTTCATATTTTTCAACACCACTTCATGCTCCTCCTATGTTTAGAACGTTTAATGCTCCCCATAATTTTGACACCTTTTGAAACTCTTCATATTTTTGAAACCTTTTCAGGCTCTTCATGTTTCTCAACACCATTTCATGCTCCTCCTATTTCAGACCGTTTCATGCTCCTCATATTTTTGACACGTTTTGAAACTCTTCATTTTTTTCTCACCTTTTCAGGCTCTTCATGTTTCTGAACATCGCTTCATGCTCCTCCTATTTTTCAGACCTTTTAATCTTCCTAATATATTTCACACTTTTTGAAGCTCTTCATATTTTTCACACCTTTTCAGACTCTTCATATTTTTGAACACTGCTTCATGCTCTTCCTATTTTTCAGACCGTTTCATGCTCCTCATATTTTTGACATCTTTTAATGCTCTTCATATTTTTCACACCTTTTCAGGCTCTTCATGTTTCTGAACATCGCTTCATGCTCCTCCTATTTTTCAGACCTTTTAATCTTCCTAATATATTTCACACTTTTTGAAGCTCTTCATATTTTTCACACCTTTTCAGACTCTTCATATTTTTGAACACTGCTTCATGCTCCTCCTATTTTTCAGACCATTTCATGCTCCTCTCATTTTTGACACCTTTTGAAGCTTTGCATATTTTTCACAACTTTTCAGGCTCTTCATGTTTTTGAACACCGCTTCATGCTCCTCCTATTTTTCAGACCGCATCATTCTCCTCATATTTTTCACACCTTTTGAAGCTCTTCATATTTTTCACAACTTTTCAGACTCTTCATATTTTTGAACACTGCTTCATGCACCTCCTAATTTTCAGACCGTTTCATGCTCCTCATATTTTTGACATCTTTTAATGCTCTTCATATTTTTCACACCTTTTCAGGCTCTTCATGTTTCTGAACATCGCTTCATGCTCTTCCTATTTTTCAGACCTTTTAATCTTCCTAATGTATTTCACACTTTTTGAAGCTCTTCATATTTTTCACACCTTTTCAGACTCTTCATATTTTTGAACACTGCTTCATGCTCCTCCTATTTTTCAGACCATTTCATGCTCCTCTCATTTTTGACACCTTTTGAAGCTTTGCATATTTTTCACAACTTTTCAGGCTCTTCATGTTTTTGAACACCGCTTCATGCTCCTCCTATTTTTCAGACCGCATCATTCTCCTCATATTTTTCACACCTTTTGAAGCTCTTCATATTTTTCACACCTTTTCAGGCTCTTCAAGTTTTTTAACACCACTTCATGCTCCTCCTTTTTTCAGAACGTTTCATGCTCCTCATATTTTTGACACCTTTTGAAGCTCTTCATATTTTTCACACCTTTTCAGGCTCTTCATCTTTTTCAACACCACTTCATGCTCCTCCTATTTCTCAGACAGTTTCAGGCTCCTCATATTTTTGACAGCTTTTGAATCTCTTCATATTTTTCACACCTTTTCATGATCTTCATGTTTTTCAACCCCGTGTCATGCTCCTCCTATTTTTCAGACGGTTTCATGCTCCTCATAATTTACACACCTTTAAAGCTCTTCATATTTTTCACACCTTTTAAGGCTCTTCATGTTTTTGAACACCACTTCATGCTCCTCCTATTTTTCAGACCGTTTCATGCTCCTCTCATTTTTGACACCTTTTGAAGCTTTGCATATTTTTCACAACTTTTCAGGCTCTTCATGTTTTTGAACACCGCTTCATGCTCCTCCTATTTTTCAGAACGTTCCATGCTCCTCATATTTTTCACACCTTTTGGAGCTCTTCATATTTTTCACAGCTTTTCAGGCTCTTCATGTTTTTGAACACCCCTTCATGCTCCTCTTCGTTTTCAGACCGTTTCATGCTCCTCATATTTTTGACACCTTTTGTACCTCTTCATATTTTTCACACGTTTTCAGGCTCTACATATTTTTCAAAACCGCTTCATGCTCCTCCTATTTTTCAGAACGTTTCATACTTCTCATATTTTTGACACCTTTTGAAGCTCTTCATATTTTTCACAGCTTTTCAGGCACTTCATGTTTTTCAACACCGCTTCATGCTCCTCCTATTTTTCAGACCGTTTCATGCTCATCACATTTTTGACACCATTCGAAGCTTTGCATATTTTTCACAACATTTCAGGCTCTTCATGTTTTTGAACACCGCTTCATGCTCCTCCTATTTTTCAGACCGTATCATGCTCCTCATATTTTTCACACCTTTTGAAGCTCTTCATATTTTTCACACCTTTTCAGGCTCTTCATATTTATGAACTCGACTTCATGCTCCTCCTATTTTTCAGAACGTTCCATGCTCCTCATATTTTTCACACCTTTTGGAGCTCTTCATATTTTTCACACCTTTTCTGGCTCTTCATATTTTTCAACACCACTTCATGCTCCTCCTATGTTTAGAACGTTTAATGCTCCCCATAATTTTGACACCTTTTGCAACTCTTCATATTTTTGAAACCTTTTCAGGCTCTTCATGTTTCTCAACACCATTTCATGCTCCTCCTATTTCAGACCGTTTCATGCTCCTCATATTTTTGACACGTTTTGAAACTCTTCATTTTTTTCTCACCTTTTCAGGCTCTTCATGTTTTTCAACAGTGCTTCATTCTCCTCCTATTTTTCAGACCGTTTCATGCTCCTCATATTTTTGACACCTTTTGTAGCTCTTCATATTTTTCACACGTTTTCAGGCTCTTCATGTTTTTCAAAACCGCTTCATGCTCCTCGTATTTTGCTGACCGTTTCATGCTCCTCATATTTTTCACACCTTTTGAAGCTCTTCATATTTTTCACACCTTTTCAGGCTCTTCATGTTTTTGAACACCGCTTCATGCTCCTCCTATTTTTCAGACCGTATCATGCTCCTCATATTTTTCACACCTTTTGAAGCTCTTCATATTTTTCACACCTTTTCAGGCTCTTCATTTTTTTCAACACTACTTGTTGCTCCTCCTATTTTTTAGACCGTTTCACACTCATCTAATTTTTGACACCTTTTGAAGCTCTTCATATTTTTACACCTTTTGAAGCTCTTCATATTTTTAACATTTTTGAAGCTCTTCGTAATTTTCAAACGATTTCAGACTCTTCATGTTTTTCAACACCGCTTTATGCTCCGGCTATTTATCATACCGTTTCATGCTCCTCATATTTGACACCTTTTGAAGGTCTTCATATTTTTCACACCTTTTCAGGCTCTTCATGTTTTTCAACACCACTTCATGCTCCTCCTATTTTTGAGACCGTGTCATGCTCCTCATATTTTTGACACCTTTAGAAACTCTTCATATTTTTCACACCTTTTCAGGCTCTTCATGTTTTTTAACACCTCTTCATGCTCCTCCTATTTTTCAGACCGTTTCATGCTCCTCATGTTTTTGACACCTTTTGAAGGTCTTCATATTTTTCACACCTTTTCACGCTCTTCATGTTTTTTAACACCTCTTCATGCTCCTCCTCTTTTTCAAACCGTTTCATGCTCCTCAAATTTTTGACACCTTTTGAAGATCTTCATATTTTTCACACCTTTTCAGGCTCTTCATGATTTTCAACACCGCTTCATGCCCCTCGTATTTTTCAGACCGTTTCATGCTCATCTCACTTTTTACAACTTTTGAAGCTCTTCATATTTTTCACACATTTTGAAGCACTTCATATTTTTCATATTTTTGAAGCTCTTCATTATTTAACGCATTTTCAGACTCTTCATGTTTTTCAACACCGCTTCATGCTGCTGCTCTTTTTCAGACGGTTTCATGCTCCTCATATATTTGACAGGTTTTGAGGCTTTCATATTTTTCACACCCTTTCAGGCTTTTCATTTTTTTGAACACCGCTTCTTGCTCCTCCTATTTTTCAGACCGTTTCATGCTCCTCATATTTTTGACACCTTTTGAAGCTCTTCATATATTTCACACCTTTTAGGTTCTTCATGATTTTCCACACCACTTCATGTTCCTCCTGTTGTTTAGACCATTTCATTCTCATCGCATTTTTGACACGTTTTGAAGCTCTTCATATTTTTCACACCTTTTGAAGCTTTTCATATTTTTCACACGTTTTCAGGCTCTTCATGTTTTTCAACACTGCTTCATGCTCCTCTTGTTTTTCAGACCGTTTCAAGCTCCTCATGCATTGCACACCTTTTGAAGCTCTTCATATTTTTCACACCTTTTCAGACTCTTCATGTTTTTCCACACCACTTCATGATCCTCCTATTTTTCAGACCGTTTCGTGCTCCTCATAATTTTCACACCTTTTGAAACTCTTCATATTTTTCACACCTTTTCAGGCTCTTCATGTTTTTCAACACTGCTTCATGCTCCTCCTATTTTTCAGACCGTTTTATCCTCCTCATGTATTTCACACCTTTTGAAGCTCTTCATATTTTTCACACCTTTTCATGCTCTTCATGTTTTTCAACACCTCTTCATGCTCCTCCTATTTTTCAGTCATTTCAAGCTTCTCATATTTTCGACACTTTTTGAAACTCTTCTTAATTTTCACACCTTTTCATTCTATTCATCTTTTTCAAAACCGTCTCATGCTTATCCAATTTTTCAGGCTGTTTAATGCTTCTTATATATTTGACACCTTTTGAAGCTCTTCATATTTTTCACACCTTTTCAGGCTCTTCATGTTTTTAAACACCGCCTCATGCTCCTCCTATTTTCCAGACCGTTTCTTGCTCCTCAAATTTTTTACACGTTTTGAACCTCTTCATATTTTTCACACCTTTTCATGCCCTACTTCTTTTAAAAAACCGTTTCATGCTCATCCTATTTTTCAGACTGTTTCATGCTCCTCATATGTTTGACACTTTTTGAAGCTCTTCATATTTTTCACAGCTTTTCAGGCTCTTCATATTTTTGACCACCGCTTCATGCCCCTCCAATTTTTCAGACCGTTTCATGCTCCTCGTATATTTTACACCTTTTGAAGCTCTTCATATTCGCACTACTTTTCAGGCTCTTCATTTTTTGAACACAGTTTCATACTCCTAATATTTTTCAGACTGTTTCATGCTCCTCATATTTTTGACACGTTTTGAAGCTCTTCAGATTCTTTACACCTTTTCAGGCTCTTCATGTTTTTCAACACCACTTCACGCTCCTCTTATTTTTCATACCGTTTCATGCTTCTCATATTTTTGACACCTTTTGAAGCTCTTCATATTTTTCACACCTTTTCAGGCTCTTCATGTTTTTGAACAACGCTTCATGCTGCTCCTAATTTCCAGACCGTTTCATGCGCCACATATTTTTGACAAGTTTTGAAGCTTTTCATATTTTTCACACCTTTTCATGCTCTTCGTGTTTTTGACCACCGCTTCATGCTCCTCCTATTTTTCAGACCATTTTATGCTACTCGTATTTTTGACACGTTTTGAAGCTCTTCATATTTTTCACACCTTTTCAGGCTCTTCATGTTTTTAAACACCGCTTCATTCTCCTCCTATTTTTCAGACCGTTTCATGCTCCTCATATTTTTGACACCTTTTGAAGCTCTTCAGATTTTTCACACCTGTTCAGGCTCTTCATGTTTTTGACCACCGGTTCATGCTCCTCGTATTTTTCAGACAGTTTTATGCTCCTCATAATTTTGTCTCCTTTTTTAGCTCAGCATATTTTTCACACCTTTTCACTCTCTTCATGTATTTGAGGACCGCTTCATGCTCCTCCTGTTTTTCAGACCGTTTCATGCTCCTCATATTTTTGACACCTTTTTAAGCTCTTCATATTTTTCACAATTTTCAAGCTCTTCATGTGTTTCACACCGCTTAATTCTCATCGTATTTTTCAGAATCTTTCTTGCTCCTCATATTTTTGACACCTTTTGAAGCTCTTCATATTTTTCAAACCTTTTCAGGCTCTTCATATTTTTGACCAGCGCTTCATGCTGCTCCTATTTTTCTGACCGTTTCATGCTCCTCATATTTTTGAGACTTTTTGAAGCTCTTCATATATTTCAAACCTTTTCAGGATCTTCATGTTTTTTAACACGGCTTCATGCTCCTCCTATTTTTCAGACCGTTTCATTCCCCTCATATTTTTGACACCTTTGAAGTTCTTCATATATTTCACAACTTTTAAGGCTCTTCATGTTTTTCAACACCGCTTCATGCTCCTCCTATTTTTCAGTCGTTTCATGCTTCTCATATTTTTGACACCTTTTGAAGCTCTTCATATTTTTCACACCTTTTCAGGATCTTCATATTTTTGACTTCTGCTTCATGACCCTGCTATTTTTCAGAATGTTTCATGCTCCTCATATTTTTGAAACCTTTTGAAGCTCTTCATATTTTTCACACCTTTTCTTGCTCTTAATGTTTTTGAACACCGCTTCATGATCCTCCTATTTTTCAGACAGTTTCATGCTCCTCATATTTTTGACACCTTTTAAAGCTCATCATATGTTTCACACCTTTTCAGGATCTTCATGTTTTTGACGTCTGCTTCATGCCCCTGCTATTTTTCAGACTGTTTCTTGCTCCTCATATATTTGACACCTTTTGAAGCTCTTCATATTTTTCACACCTTTTCAGGCTCTTCATGTTTTTCAACACCGCTTCATGCTCCTCCTATTTTTCAGACCGTTTTATGCTCCTCATAATTGTAACACCCTTGAAGCTCTTCATATTTTTCACACCTTTTCAGGCTCTTCATGTTTTTCAACACCGCTTCATGCTCCTCCTATTTTTCACATCGTTTTATGATCCTCATATTTTTGACACATTATGAAGCTCTTCATATTTTTCACACCTTTCAGGCTCTTCATGTTTTTGAACACCGCTTCATGCTCCTCCTATTTTTCAGACCGATTCATGTTCGTCATATTTTTGAAACATTTTGAAGCTTTTCATATTTTTCACACCTTTTCAGGGTTTCATGTTTTGAACACCGCTTCATGCCCCTGCTATTTTTCAGACTGTTTCTTGCTCCTCATATATTTGACACCTTTTGAAGCTCTTCATATATTTCACACCTTTTCAGGCTCTTCATGTTGTTTAACACCGCTTTTTGCTCCTCTATTTTTCAGATAGTTTCATGTTCCTCCTATTGTTCAGACCGTTTCATGCACCTCATATTTTTCACACCTTTTGAAGCACTTCATATTTTTCACACCTTTTCAGGCTCTTCATGTTTTTGAACACCGCTTCATGCTCCTGCTATTTTTTAGACCGTTTCATGCTCCACATATTTTTGACACCTTTTGAAGCTCTTCATATATTTCACACCTTTTCAGGCTCTTCATGTTTTTCAACACCGCTTCATGCTCCTCCTACGTTTCAGTCGTTTCATGCTCCTAATATTTTGGCACCTTTTGAAGCTCTTCATATTTTTGACACCTTTTCAGACTTTTCATGTTTTTGAAAACCGCTTCATGCGCCTCCTATTTTTCAGACCGCTTCCTGATCCTCATAATTTTCACACCTTTTGAAGCTCTTCATATTTTTGACACCTTTTCATGCTCTTCATGTTTTTGAACACCGCTTCATGCTCCTACTATTTTTAAGACCGTTTCGTGCTCCACATATTTTTGACACCTTTTGAAGCTCTTTATATTTTTCACATCTTTTCAGGCTCTTCATGATTTTCAAAACCGCTTCATGCTCCTCCTAATTTTCAGTCGTTTCATGCTCCTAATATTTTGACACCTTTTGAAGCTCTTCATATTTTTGACACCTTTTCAGGCTCTTCATGTTTTTGAAAACCGCTTCATTCTCCTCCTATTTTTCAGACCGCTTACTGATCGTCATAATTTCACACCTTTTGAAGCTATTCATATTTTTCACACCTTTTCAGGCTCTTCATGTTTTTGAACACCGCTTCATGCTCCTCCTATTTTTTAAACAGTTTCTTGCTCCTCATATTTTTGACAACTTTTGATGCTCTTCATATTTTTCACACCTTTTGAAGCTCTTCATATGTTTCACACGTTTTCAGGCTCTTCATGTTTTTCAACACTGCTTCATGCTCCTCCTATTTTTCAGACCGTTTCATGCTCCTCTTATTTTTGACACCTTTTGAAGCTCTTCATTTTTTTCACACATTTTCAGGCTCTTCATGTTTTTGAACCCCGCTTCAATGCTCATCCTATTTTTCAGACCATTTCATGCTCCTCGTAGTTTTTGACACGTTTTGTAGCTCTTCATATTTTTCACAACATTTCAGGCTCTTCCTATTTTTGAACACCGTTTCATGCTCCTCCTATATTTCAGATTGTTTCATGCTCCTCATAATTTCACACCTTTTGAAGCTCTTCATATTTTTCACATCTTTTCAGGCTCTTCATGGTTTTCAACACCGCTTCATGCTCCTCCTATTTTTCAGACCGTTTCATGCTCCTCTCATTTCTGACACATTTTGAAGCTCTTCAAATATTTCACACATTTTCAGGCTCTTCAAGTTTTTCATCACCACTTCATGCTCCTCCTATTTTTCAGACCGGTTCATTCTCATCTCATTTTTGACACCTTTTGAAGCTCTTCATATTTTTCACAACTTTTGAAGCTTTTCATATTTTTCACACATTTTCAGGCTCTTCAGGTTTTTCAACACCGCTTCTAGCTCCTCCTAATTTTCAGACCGTTTCATGCTCCTCATATTTTTGACACCTTTTCAAGTTCTTCATATTTTTCACACCTTTTAAGGCTCTTCATGTTTTTGAACACCGCTTCATGCTCCTCCTATTTTTGACTCCTTTTGAAGCTCTTCATATTTTTCACACCTTTTCAAAATCTCATGTTTTTGAACACAGCTTCATGCTCGTCCTGTTTTTAAGGTTGTTTCATGCTCCTCATGTATTGCACACCTTTTGAAGCTCTTCATATATTTCACACCTTTTCAGGCTGTTCATGTTTTTGAACACCGCTTCATGCTCCTCCTATTTTTCAGACCGCTTCATGCTCCTTCTATTTTTCAGACCGCTTCATGCTCCTCCTATTTTTCAGACTGCTTCATGCTCCTCATATTTTTGACACCTTTTGAAGCTCTTCATATTTTTGACACCTTTTGAAGTTCTTCGTATTTCTCACACGTTTTCAGGCTCTTCAGGTTTTTCAACACCGCTTCTAGCTCCTCCTAATTTTCAGACCGTTTCATGCTCCTCATATTTTTCACACCTTTTGAAGTTCTTCATATATTTCACACCTTTTCAGGCTCTTCATTTTTTGGAACACCACTTCATGCTCCTTCTATTTTTCAGACCGTTTCATGCTCATCTCATTTTTGACACCTTTTGAAGCTCTTCATATATTTCACACCTTTTGAAGCTCTTCATATTTTTCACACCTTTTCAGGCTCTTCATGTTTTTCAAACCGCTTCATGCTCGTCCTATTTTCCAGACCATTTCATGCTCCTCATATTTTTGAAACCTTTTGAATCTCTTCATATATTTCACGTCTTTTGATGCTCTTCATGTTTTTCAACACCACTTCGTGCTCCTCCTATTTTTCAGTCCTTTTCATGCTCATCTCATTATTCACACCTCTTGAAGCACTTCATATTTTTCACACTTTTTCAGTCTCTTAATGTTTTTCAATGCCACTTCACGCTCCTCCTATTTTTCAGATCGTTTCATGCTCCTCATATTTTTGACACCTTTTGAAGCTCTTCATATTTTTCACAACTTTTCAGGCTCTTCATGATTTTGAACACTGCTTCATGCTCCTAATATTTTCAGACCATTTCAAGCTCCTCATGTATTTCACACCTTTTGAAGCTCTTCATATTTTTCACACCATTTCAGGCTCTTGATGTTATTAAACACCGTTTCATGCTGCTCCTACTTTTCAGACCGTTTCATACTCCTCATATTTTTGACACATTTTGAAGCTCTTCATATATTTCACACCTTTTCAGGCTCTTCATGTTTTTCAACACCACTTCATGCTCCTCCTATTTTTCAGATTGCTTCATGCTCATCTCATTTTTGACACCTTTTGAAGCTGTTCGTATTTTTCACACCTTTTGAAGCTCTTCATATTTTTCACAACTTTTCAGGCTCTTCATGTTTTTGAACACCGCTTCATGCTCCTCCTATTTTTCAGACCGTTTCAGCCTCCTAATACTTTTGACACCATTTGAAGCTCTTCATATTTTTGACACCTTTTCAGGCTCTTCATGTTTTTGAACACCGCTTCATGCTCCTCCTATTTTTCAGACCGTTTCATGCTCCTCATATATTTCACACTTTTTGAAGCTCTTCATATTTTTCACACCTTTTCAGCGTCTCATGTTTTTGAACACCGCTTCATGCTCCTCCTATTTTTCAGACCGTTTCAGCCTCCTAATATTTTTGACACCATTTGAAGCTCTTCATATTTTTCACACCTTTTCAGGCTCTTCATCTTTTTCAACACCACTTAAAGCTCCTCCTTTTTTTGAGACCGTTTCATGCTCCTCATGTATTTCTGACCTTTTGAAGCTCTTCATATTTTTCACACCTTTTCAGGCTCTTCATGTTTTTGAAGACCGCTTCATGCTCCTCGTATTTTTCAGACCGTTTCATGCTCCTCATGTATTTCAAACCTTTTGAAGATCTTCATATTTTTCACACGTTTTCAGGCTCTTCATGTTTTTTTTAATATATTTTTATTTTTATTTATTTTTTTTTTCATGTTTTTGAACACTGCTTCATGCTCCTCCTATTTTTCAGACCGTTTCATGCTCCTCATATATTTCACACCTTTTGAAGCTCTTCATATTTTTCACACATTTTCAGGCTCTTCAAGTTTTGAACACAGCTTCATGCACCTCCTATTTTTCAGACCGTTTCATGCTCCTTATGTATTTCACACCTTTTGAAGCTCTTAATATTTTTCACACCTTTTCAGGCTCTTCATGTTTTTCAACACCGCTTCATGCTCCTCCTCCTTTTCAGACAATTTTTGCTTCTCATCTTTTTGACACATTTTGAAGCTCTTCATATTTTTCACACCTTTTCAGGCTCTTCATATTTTTCAACACAGTTTCATGCTCCTCCTATTTTTCAAACCGTTTCAAGCTTCTCATATTTTTGACACCTTTTAAAGCTCTTCATAGTTTTCACACCTTTTCAGGCTCTTCATGTTGTTGAACACGGTTTCATGCTTCTCCTATGTTTCAGACCGTTTCATGCTCCTCATATTTTTGACACCTTTTGAAGCTCTTCATATTTTTCACACCTTTTCAGGCTCTTCATGTTTTTGAACACCGTTTCATGCTCCTCATATTTTTGACATGTTTTAAAACTCTTCATATTTTTGCCACCTTTTGAAGCTCTTCATATCTTTCACACCTTTTCAGTCTCTTGATATTTTTCACACCTTTTCATGCTCTTCATGTTTTTCAACACCACTTCATACTCCTCATATTTTTGACACATTTTGAAGCTCTTCATATTTTTCAAACGTTTTGAACCTCTTCATATTTTTCACACCTTTTCAGGCTCTTCATGTTGTTTAACGCCACTTCATGCTCCTGCTATTTTTCTGACCGTTTGATACTCCTCATATTTTCACACCTTTGAAGCTATTCATATTTTTCACACCTTTTCAGGCTCTTCATGTTTTTGAACACCATTTCATGCTCCTCCTATTTTTCAGACCGTTTCATGCTCCTCATATTTTTGACACCTTATGGAGCTCCTCATATTTTTCACACCTTTTCAGGCTCTTCATGTTTTTCTACACCATTTCATGCTGCTTCTATTTTTCAGACCGTTGCATGCTCCGCATATTTTTCACACCTTTTGAAGCTCTTCATATTTTTCACACCTTTTCAGGCTCTTCAAGTTTTTCTACACCACTTCATGCTTCTCCTATTTTTCAGCCCGTTTCATGCTCCTCATGTATTTCACACCTTTTGACGCTCTTCATATTTTTCACACCTTTTCAGGCTCTTCATGTTTTTCTACACCACTTCATGCTCCTCCTATTTTTCAGACCGTTTCATGCTCCTTATATTTTTGACATCTTTTGAAGCTGTTCATATTTTTCACACCTTTTCAGGCTCTTCATGTTTTTGAACACCGCTTCATGCTCCTCCTATTTTTCAGACCGTTTCATGCTCCTCATATTTTGACATCTTTTGAAGCTTTTCTTATTTTTCTCACTTTTTCAGGCTCTTCAAGTTTTTCAACACCACTTCATGCTCCTCCTTTTTTGCAGACCGTTTCATGCTCCTCATATTTTTGATACCTTTTGATGCTCTTCATATTTTTCACAACTTTTCAGGCTCTTCATTTTTTCAACACCGCTTCATGCTCCTCCTATTTTTCAGACCGTTTCATGCTCATCTCATTTTTGAAACCTTTTGAAGCTTTTCATATTTTTCACAACGTTTCAGGCTCTTCAAGTTTTTGAACACCGCTTCATGCTCCTCCTATTTTTCAGACCGTTTCATTCTCATCTCATTTTTGACACCTTTGGTAGCTTTTCATATTTTTCACAACTTTTCAGGCTCTTCATGTTTTTGAACACCGCTTCATGCTCCTCCTATTTTTCAGACCGTTTCATGCTCCTCATATTTTACACCTTTTGAAGCTCTTTATATTTTTCACACCTTTTCAGGCTCTTCATGTTTTTGATCACCGTTACATTCTCCTCCTATTATTCAGACCGTTTCATGCTCCTCATATTTTTGACACTTTTTGAAGCTCTTTATATATTTCACACCTTTTCAGGCTCTTCATGTTTTTGATCACCGTTACATTCTCCTCCTATTATTCAGACCGTTTCATGCTCCTCATATTTTTGACACTTTTTGAAGCTCTTTATATATTTCACAGCTTTTCAGGCTCTTCATGTTTTTGAACACAGCTTCATGCTCCTCCTATTTTTCAGACCGTTTCATGCTCCTCATATTTTTGACAACTTTGGAAGCTCTTCATATATTTCACACATTTTCAGGCTATTCATGTTTTTCAACACCACTTCATGCTCCTCCTATTTTTCAGACCGTTTCATGCTCATCTCATTTTAGACACCTTTTGAAGCTCTTCATACTTTTCAAAACTTTTCAGGCTCTTCATATTTTTCCACACCACTTCATGCTCATCCTATTTTTCAGACCGTTTCATGCTCCTCATATTTTTGACATCTTTTGAAGCTCTTCTTATTTTTCACAACTTTTCAGGCTCTTCATGTTTTTCAACACAGCTTCATGCTCCTCCTATTTTTCAGACCGTTTCATGCTCATCTCATTTTTGACACCTTTTGAAGCTCTTCATATTTTTCACACCTTTTCAGGCTCTTCCTGTTTTGATCACCGTTTCATGCTCCTCCTATTTTTCAGACCGTTTCATGCTCCTCATATTTTTGACACCTTTTGAAGCTCTTCATATTTTTCACACCTTTTCAGGCTCTTCATGTTTTTTAACACCGCCTCATGCTCCTCCTATTTTTCAGACCGTTTCATGCTCCTCATATTTTTGACACTTTTTGAAGCTCTTCATATTTTTCACACCTTTTCAGACTCTTCATGTTTTTCAACACGACTTCATGCTCCTCCTATTTTTCAGACCGTTTCATGCTCCTCATATTTTTCACACCTTTTGAAGGTCTTCATTTTTTTCACACCTTTTCTGGCTCTTCATGTTTTTGAACACTACTTCATGCTCCTCCTATTTTTCAGACCATTTCATATTCCTCATATTTTTCACACCTTTTGAAGCTCTTCTTATTTTTCACACATTTTCAGGCTCTTCATGTTTTTGAACACAGCTTCATGCTCCTCCTATTTTTCAGACCGTTTCATGCTCCTCATATTTTTGACAACTTTGGAAGCTCTTCATATTTTTCACACCTTTTCAGGCTCTTCATGTTTTCAACACCGTTGCATGATCCTCCTATTTTTCAGACCGTTTCATGCTCCTCATATACTTGACACATTTTTAAGCTCTTCATATATTTCACACATTTTCAGGCTATTCATGTTTTTCAACACCGCTTCATGCTCCTTGTATATTTAAGACCTTTTCATGCTCCTCATATTTTTGACACCTTTTTAACCTCTTCATATTTCTCACACATTTTCAGGCTCTTCATGTTTTTCAACAACGCTTCATGCACCTCCTATTTTTCAGACCGTTTCATGCTCAGCTCATTTTTAACACCTTTTGAAGCTTTTCATATTTTTCACACCTTTTCAGGCTCTTCATGATTTTGAACACCGCTTCATGCTAATCCTATTTTTCAAACCATATCATACTCCTCATATTTTTCACACCATTTTAAGCTCTTCATATTTTTCACACCTTTTCAGGCTCTTCATGGTTTTCAACACTGCTTCATGCTCCTCCTATTTTTCAGACCGTTTCATGCTCCTCATATTTCACACCTTTTGAAGCTCTTCATATTTTTCACACCTTTTCAGGCTCTTCATGTTTTTGAACACCGCTTCATGCTAATCCCATTTTTCAAACCATATCATGCTCCTCATATTTTTCACACCTTTTTAAGCTCTTCATATTTTTCACACCTTTTCAGGCTCTTCATGTTTTTGAACACTACTTCATGCTCCTTCTATTTTTCAGAGAGTTTCATGCTCCTCATGTACTATACACCTTTTGAAGCTCTTCATATTTTTCACACCTTTACAGGCTCTTAATGTTTTTGAACACCACTTCATGCTCCTCCTATTTTTCAGACCGTTTCATGCTCCTCATATATTTGACAACTTTGGAAGCTCTTCATATTTTTCACATCTTTTCAGGCTCTTCATGTTGTTCAACACCGTTGCATGCTCCTCCTATTTTTCAGATCGTTTCATGCTCCTCATATACTTGACACATTTTTAAGCTCTTCATATATTTCACACATTTTCAGGCTATTCATGTTTTTCAACACCGCTTCATGCTCCTCCTATTTTTCAGACCGTTTCATGCTCATCTCATTTTTGACACCTTTTGAAGCTCTTCATATTTTTCAAAACTTTTCAGGCTCTTCATATTTTTCCACACCACTTCATGCTCCTCCTATTTTTCAGACCATTTCATGCTCCTCATATTTTTGACAACTTTGGAAGCTCTTCATATTTTTCACACCTTTTCAGGCTCTTCATGTTTTTCAACAATGTTGCATGACCCTCCTATTTTTCAGACCGTTTCATGCTCCTCATATACTTGACACATTTTTAAGCTCTTCATATATTTCACACATTTTCAGGCTATTCATGTTTTTCAACACCGCTTCATGCTCCTTGTATTTTTAAGACCGTTTCATGCTCCTCATATTTTTGACACCTTTTTAAGCTCTTCATATTTCTTACACGTTTTCAGGCTCTTCATGTTTTTCAACAACGCTTCATGCACCTCCTATTTGTCAGACCGTTTCATGCTCATCTCATTTATGACACCTTTTGAATCTTTTCATATTTTTCACACCTTCTCAGGCTCTTCATGTTTTTGAACACCGCTTCATGCTAATCCTATTTTTCAAACCATATCATGCTCCTCATATTTTTCACACCTTTTAAGCTCTTCATATTTTTCACACTTTTTCAGGCTCTTCATGTTTTTCTACACCACTTCATGCTTCTCCTATTTTTCAGCCCGTTTCATGCTCCTCATTTATTTCACACCTTTTGAAGCTCTTCATATTTTTCGTACCTTTTCAGGCTCTTCATGTTTTTCAACACCGTTTCATGCTGCTTCTATTTTTCAGACCGTTTCATGCTCCCCATATTTTTCACACCTTTTGAAGCTCTTCATATTTTTCACACCTTTTCAGGCTCTTCCTGTTTTGATCACCGTTTCATGCTCCTCCTATTTTTCAGACCGTTTCATGCAACTCATATTTTTGACACCTTTTGAAGCTCTTCATATTTTTCACACCTTTTCAGGCTCTTCATGGTTTTGAACACCGCTTCATGCTCCTCCTATTTTTCAGACCGTTTCATGCTCCTCATATTTCACACCTTTTGAAGCTCTTCATATGTTTCACACCTTTTCAGGCTCTTCATGTTTTTGAACACCGCTTCATGCTAATCCCATTTTTCAAACCATATCATGCTCCTCATATTTTTCACACCTTTTTAAGCTCTTCATATTTTTCACACCTTTTCAGGCTCTTCATGTTTTTGAACACTACTTCATGCTCCTTCTATTTTTCAGAGAGTTTCATGCTCCTCATGTACTACACACCTTTTGAAGCTCTTCATATTTTTCACACCTTTACAGGCTCTTAATGTTTTTGAACACCACTTCATGCTCCTCCTATTTTTCAGACCGTTTCATGCTCCTCATATATTTGACAACTTTGGAAGCTCTTCATATTTTTCACATCTTTTCAGGCTCTTCATGTTGTTCAACACCGTTGCATGCTCCTCCTATTTTTCAGACCGTTTCATGCTCCTCATATACTTGACACATTTTTAAGCTCTTCATATATTTCACACATTTTCAGGCTATTCATGTTTTTCAACACCGCTTCATGCTCCTCCTATTTTTCAGACCGTTTCATGCTCATCTCATTTTTGACACCTTTTGAAGCTCTTCATATTTTTCAAAACTTTTCAGGCTCTTCATATTTTTCCACACCACTTCATGCTCCTCCTATTTTTCAGACCATTTCATGCTCCTCATATTTTTGACAACTTTGGAAGCTCTTCATATTTTTCACACCTTTTCAGGCTCTTCATGTTTTTCAACAATGTTGCATGACCCTCCTATTTTTCAGACCGTTTCATGCTCCTCATATACTTGACACATTTTTAAGCTCTTCATATATTTCACACATTTTCAGGCTATTCATGTTTTTCAACACCGCTTCATGCTCCTTGTATTTTTAAGACCGTTTCATGCTCCTCATATTTTTGACACCTTTTTAAGCTCTTCATATTTCTTACACGTTTTCAGGCTCTTCATGTTTTTCAACAATGCTTCATGCACCTCCTATTTGTCAGACCGTTTCATGCTCATCTCATTTATGACACCTTTTGAATCTTTTCATATTTTTCACACCTTCTCAGGCTCTTCATGTTTTTGAACACCGCTTCATGCTAATCCTATTTTTCAAAGCATATCATGCTCCTCATATTTTTCACACCTTTTAAGCTCTTCATATTTTTCACACTTTTTCAGGCTCTTCATGTTTTTCTACACCACTTCATGCTTCTCCTATTTTTCAGCCCGTTTCATGCTCCTCATTTATTTCACACCTTTTGAAGCTCTTCATATTTTTCACACCTTTTCAGGCTCTTCATGTTTTTCAACACCGTTTCATGCTGCTTCTATTTTTCAGACCGTTTCATGCTCCTCATATTTTTCACACCTTTTGAAGCTCTTCATATTTTTCACACCTTTTCAGGCTCTTCATGTTTTTCTACACCACTTCATGCTTCTCCTATTTTTCAGCCTGTTTCATGCTCCTCATGTATTTCACACCTTTTGAAGCTCTTCATATTTTTCACACCTTTTCAGGCTCTTCATGTTTTTGAACACCGCTTCATGCTCCTCCTATTTTTCTGACCGTTTCATGCTCCACATATTTTTGACATCTTTTGAAGCTTTTCATATTTTTCACACCTTTTCAGGCTCTTCAAGTTTTTCAACACCACTTCATGCTCCTCCTTTTTTGCAGACCGTTTCATGCTCCTCATATTTTTGATACCTTTTTATGATCTTTATATTTTTCACATCTTTTCAGGCTCTTCATTTTTTCAACACCACTTCAAGCTCCTCCTATTTTTCAGACCGTTTCATGCTCATCTCATTTTTGAAACCTTTTGAAGCTCTTCATATTTTTCACACATTTTCAGGCTCTTCATGTTTTTCAACACTGTTGCATGATCCTCCTATTTTTCAGAACGTTTCATGCTCCTCATATACTTGACACATTTTTAAGCTCTTCATATATTTCACACATTTTCAGGCTATTCATGTTTTTCAACACCGCTTCATGCTCCTTGTATTTTTAAGACCGTTTCATGCTCCTCATATTTTTGACACCTTTTTAAGCTCTTCATATTTTTCACACCTTTTTAAGCTCTTCATATTTCTCACACCTTTTCAGGCTCTTCATGTTTTTCAACAACGCTTCATGCACCTCCTATTTGTCAGACTGTTTCATGCTCATCTCATTTATGACACCTTTTGAATCTTTTCATATTTTTCACACCTTCTCAAGCTCTTCATGTTTTTGAACACCGCTTCATGCTAATCCTATTTTTCAAACCATATCATGATCCTCATATTTTTCACACCTTTTAAGCTCTTCATATTTTTCACATTTTTTAGGCTCTTCATGTTTTTCAACACCGCTTCATGCTCCTCCTATTTTTCAGACCGTTTGATGCTCATCAAATTTTTGACACATTTTGAAGCTCTTCATATTTTTCACACCTTTTGAAGCTCTTCATATTTTTCACACTATTTCAGTCTCTTCTTGTTTTTCAACACCGTTTCATGCTGCTTCTATTTTTCAGACCGTTTCATGCTCCTCATATTTTTCACACCTTTTGAAGCTCTTCATATTTTTCACACCTTTTCAGGCTCTTCATGTTTTTCTACACCACTTCATGCTTCTCCTATTTTTCAGCCCGTTTCATGCTCCTCATTTATTTCACACCTTTTGAAGCTCTTCATATTTTTCACACCTTTTCAGGCTCTTCATGTTTTTCAACACCGTTTCATGCTGCTTCTATTTTTCAGACCGTTTCATGCTCCTCATATTTTTCACACCTTTTGAAGCTCTTCATATTTTTCACACCTTTTCAGGCTCTTCATGTTTTTCTACACCACTTCATGCTTCTCCTATTTTTCAGCCCGTTTCATGCTCCTCATGTATTTCACACCTTTTGAAGCTCTTCATATTTTTCACACCTTTTCAGGCTCTTCATGTTTTTGAACACCGCTTCATGCTCCTCCTATTTTTCAGACCGTTTCATGCTCCTCATATTTTTGACATCTTTTGAAGCTTTTCATATTTTTCACACCTTTTCAGGCTCTTCAAGTTTTTCAACACCACTTCATGCTCCTCCTTTTTTGCAGACCGTTTCATGATCCTCATATTTTTGATACCTTTTGATGATCTTCATATTTTTCACACCTTTTCAGGCTCTTCATTTTTTCAACACCACTTCAAGCTCCTCCTATTTTTCAGACCGTTTCATGCTCATCTCATTTTTGAAACCTTTTGAAGCTCTTCATATTTTTCACACATTTTCAGGCTCTTCATGTTTTTCAACACTGTTGCATGATCCTCCTATTTTTCAGACCGTTTCATGCTCCTCATATACTTGACACATTTTTAAGCTCTTCATATATTTCACACATTTTCAGGCTATTCATGTTTTTCAACACCGCTTCATGCTCCTTGTATTTTTAAGACCGTTTCATGCTCCTCATATTTTTGACAGCTTTTTAAGCTCTTCATATTTTTCACACATTTTTAAGCTCTTCATATTTCTCACACCTTTTCAGGCTCTTCATGTTTTTCAACAACGCTTCTTGCACCTCCTATTTGTCAGACCGTTTCATGCTCATCTCATTTATGACACCTTTTGAATCTTTTCATATTTTTCACACCTTCTCAGGCTCTTCATGCTTTTGAACACCGCTTCATGCTAATCCTATTTTTCAAACCATATCATGCTCCTCATATTTTTCACACCTTTTAAGCTCTTCATATTTTTCACACTTTTTCCGGCTCTTCATGTTTTTCAACACCGCTTCATGCTCCTCCTATTTTTCAGACTGTTTCATGCTCATCAAATTTTTGACACCTTTTGAAGCTCTTCATATTTTTCACACCTTTTGAAGCTCTTCATATTTTTCACACCATTTCAGGCTCTTCATGTTTTTCAACACCGTTTCATGCTGCTTCTATTTTTCAGACCGTTTCATGCTCCTCATATTTTTCACACCTTTTGAAGCTCTTTATATTTTTCACACCTTTTCAGGCTCTTCATGTTTTTCTACACCACTTCATGCTTCTCCTATTTTTCAGCCCGTTTCATGCTCCTCATGTATTTCACACCTTTTGAAGCTCTTCATATTTTTCACACCTTTTCAGGCTCTTCATGTTTTTCAACAGCGTTTCATGCTGCTTCTATTTTTCAGACCGTTTCATGCTCCTCATATTTTTCACACCTTTTGAAGCTCTTCATATATTTCACACCTTTTCAGGCTCTTCATGTTTTTCTACACCACTTCATGCTTCTCCTATTTTTCAGCCCGTTTCATGCTCCTCATGTATTTCACATCTTTTCAAGCTCTTCATATTTTTCACACCTTTTCAGGCTCTTCATGTTTTTGAACACCGCTTCATGCTCCTCCTATTTTTCAGACCGTTTCATGCTCCTCATATTTTTGACATCTTTTGAAGCTTTTCATATTTTTCACACCTTTTCAGGCTCTTCAAGTTTTTCAACACAACTTCATGCTCCTCCTTTTTTGCAGACCGTTTCATGCTCCTCATATTTTTGATACCTTTTGATGATCTTCATATTTTTCACGCCTTTTCAGGCTCTTCATTTTTTCAACACCACTTCATGCTCCTCCTATTTTTCAGACCGTTTCATGCTCATCTCATTTTTGAAACCTTTTGAAGCTTTTCATATTTTTCACAACGTTTCAGGCTCTTCAAGTTTTTGAACACCGCTTCATGCTCCTCCTATTTTTCAGACCGTTTCATGCTCATCTCATTTTTGACACCTTTTGAAGCTTTTCATATTTTTAACAACTTTTCAGGCTCTTCATGTTTTTGAACACCGCTTCATGCTCCTCCTATTTTTCAGACCGTTTCATGCTCCTCATATTTTACACCTTTTGAAGCTCTTCATATTTTTCACACCTTTTCAGGCTCTTCATGTTTTTGATCACCGTTACATTCTCCTCCTATTATTCAGACCGTTTCATGCTCCTCATATTTTTGACACTTTTTGAAGCTCTTTATGTATTTCACACTTTTTCAGGCTCTTCATGTTTTTGATCTCCGTTACATTCTCCTCCTATTATTCAGACCGTTTCATGTTCCTCATATTTTTGACACTTTTTGAAGCTCTTTATATATTTCACACATTTTCAGGCTCTTCATGTTTTTGAACACAGCTTCATGCTCCTCCTATTTTTCAGACCGCTTCATGCTCCTCCTATTTTTCAGACCGTTTCATGCTCCTCATATTTTACACCTTTTGAAGCTCTTCATATTTTTCACACCTTTTCAGGCTCTTCATGTTTTTGATCACCGTTACATTCTCCTCCTATTATTCAGACCGTTTCATGCTCCTCATATATTTGACAATTTTTGAAGCTCTTTATATATTTCACACCTTTTCAGGCTCTTCATGTTTTTGATCACCGTTACATTCTCCTCCTTTTATTCAGACCGTTTCATGTTCCTCATATTTTTGACACTTTTTGAAGCTCTTTATATATTTCACACATTTTCAGGCTCTTCATGTTTTTGAACACAGCTTCATGCTCCTCCTATTTTTCAGACCGTTTCATGCTCCTCATATTTTTGACAACTTTGGAAGCTCTTCATATTTTTCACACGTTTTCAGGCTCTTCATGTTTTTGAACACCGCTTCATGCTCCTCCTATTTCACAGACCGTTTCATGCTCCTCATATTTTTGAGACCTTTTTAACCTCTTCATATTTCTCACACATTTTCAGGCTCTTCATGTTTTTCAACAACGCTTCATGCACCTCCTATTTTTCAGACCGTTTCATGCTCATCTCATTTTTGACACCTTTTAAAGCTTTTCATATTTTTCACACCTTTTCAGACTCTTCATGGTTTTGAACACCGCTTCATGCTAATCCTATTTTTCAAACCATATCATGCTCCTCATATTTTTCACACCATTTTAAGCTCTTCATATTTTTCACACCTTTTCAGGCTCTTCATGTTTTTGAACACCGCTTCATGCTCCTCCTATTTTTCAGACCGTTTCATGCTCCTCATATTTTACACCTTTTGAAGCTCTTCATATTTTTCACACCTTTTCAGGCTCTTCATGTTTTTGAACACTACTTCATGCTCCTTCTATTTTTCAGAGAGTTTCATGCTCCTCATGTATTACACACCTTTTGAAGCTCTTCATATTTTTCACACCTTTACAGGCTCTTCATGTTTTTCAACACCACTTCATGCTCCTCCTATTTTTCAGACCGTTTCATGCTCCTCATATTTTTGACAACTTTGGAAGCTCTTCATATTTTTCACACCTTTTTAGGCTCTTCATGTTGTTCAACACCGTTGCATGATCCTCCTATTTTTCAGACCGTTTCATGCTCCTCATATACTTGACACATTTTTAAGCTCTTCATATATTTCACACATTTTCAGGCTATTCATGTTTTTCAACACCGCTTCATGCTCCTTGTATTTTTAAGACCGTTTCATGCTCCGCATATTTTTGACACCTTTTTAAGCTCTTCATATTTCTCACACATTTTCTGGCTCTTCATGTTTTTCAACAACTCTTCATGCACCTCCAATTTGTCAGATCGTTTCATGCTCATCTCATTTTTGACACTTTTTGAAGCTCTTCATATTTTTCACACCTTTTCAGGCTCTTCATGTTTTTGAACACCGCTTCATGCTCCTCCTATTTTTCAGACCATTTCATGCTCCTCATTTTTTTGACACATTTTGAAGCTCTTCATATTTCTCACACCTTTTCAGGCTCTTCATGGTTTTCAACAATGCTTCATGCACCTCCTATTTTTCAGAACGTTTCATGCTCATCTCATTTTTGACACCTTTTGAAGCTTTTCATATTTTTCACACCTTTTCAGGCTCTTCCTGTTTTTGAACAGCGCTTCATGCTCCTCCTATATTTCAGACCGTTTCATGCTCCTCATATATTTCACATCTTTTGAAGCTGATTATATTTTTCACACCTTTTCAGGATCTTCATGTTTTTGAACACCGCTTCATGCTCCTCATATTTTTCAGACCGTTTCATGCTCATCTCATTTTTGAAACCTTTTGAAGCTTTTCTTATTTTTCTCACTTTTTCAGTCTCTTCAAGTTTTTCAACACCACTTCATGCTCCTCCTTTTTTGCAGACCGTTTCATGCTCCTCATATTTTTGATACCTTTTGATGCTCTTCATATTTTTCACAACTTTTCAGGCTCTTCATTTTTTCAACACCGCTTCATGCTCCTCCTATTTTTCAGACCGTTTCATGCTCATCTCATTTTTGAAACCTTTTGAAGCTTTTCATATTTTTCACAACGTTTCAGGCTCTTCAAGTTTTTGAACACCGCTTCATGCTCCTCCTATTTTTCAGACCGTTTCATGCTCATCTCATTTTTGACACCTTTTGTAGCTTTTCATATTTTTCACAACTTTTCAGGCTCTTCATGTTTTTGAACACCGCTTCATGCTCCTCCTATTTTTCAGACCGTTTCATGCTCCTCATATTTTACACCTTTTGAAGCTCTTTATATTTTTCACACCTTTTCAGGCTCTTCATGTTTTTGATCACCGTTACATTCTCCTCCTATTATTCAGACCGTTTCATGCTCCTCATATTTTTGACACTTTTTGAAGCTCTTTATATATTTCACACCTTTTCAGGCTCTTCATGTTTTTGATCACCGTTACATTCTCCTCCTATTATTCAGACCGTTTCATGCTCCTCATATTTTTGACACTTTTTGAAGCTCTTTATATATTTCACAGCTTTTCAGGCTCTTCATGTTTTTGAACACAGCTTCATGCTCCTCCTATTTTTCAGACCGTTTCATGCTCCTCATATTTTTGACAACTTTGGAAGCTCTTCATATATTTCACACATTTTCAGGCTATTCATGTTTTTCAACACCACTTCATGCTCCTCCTATTTTTCAGACCGTTTCATGCTCATCTCATTTTTGACACCTTTTGAAGCTCTTCATACTTTTCAAAACTTTTCAGGCTCTTCATATTTTTCCACACCACTTCATGCTCATCCTATTTTTCAGACCGTTTCATGCTCCTCATATTTTTGACATCTTTTGAAGCTCTTCTTATTTTTCACAACTTTTCAGGCTCTTCATGTTTTTCAACACAGCTTCATGCTCCTCCTATTTTTCAGACCGTTTCATGCTCATCTCATTTTTGACACCTTTTGAAGCTCTTCATATTTTTCACACCTTTTCAGGCTCTTCCTGTTTTGATCACCGTTTCATGCTCCTCCTATTTTTCAGACCGTTTCATGCTCCTCATATTTTTGACACCTTTTGAAGCTCTTCATATTTTTCACACCTTTTCAGGCTCTTCATGTTTTTTAACACCGCCTCATGCTCCTCCTATTTTTCAGACCGTTTCATGCTCCTCATATTTTTGACACTTTTTGAAGCTCTTCATATTTTTCACACCTTTTCAGACTCTTCATGTTTTTCAACACGACTTCATGCTCCTCCTATTTTTCAGACCGTTTCATGCTCCTCATATTTTTCACACCTTTTGAAGGTCTTCATTTTTTTCACACCTTTTCTGGCTCTTCATGTTTTTGAACACTACTTCATGCTCCTCCTATTTTTCAGACCATTTCATATTCCTCATATTTTTCACACCTTTTGAAGCTCTTCTTATTTTTCACACATTTTCAGGCTCTTCATGTTTTTGAACACAGCTTCATGCTCCTCCTATTTTTCAGACCGTTTCATGCTCCTCATATTTTTGACAACTTTGGAAGCTCTTCATATTTTTCACACCTTTTCAGGCTCTTCATGTTTTCAACACCGTTGCATGATCCTCCTATTTTTCAGACCGTTTCATGCTCCTCATATACTTGACACATTTTTAAGCTCTTCATATATTTCACACATTTTCAGGCTATTCATGTTTTTCAACACCGCTTCATGCTCCTTGTATATTTAAGACCTTTTCATGCTCCTCATATTTTTGACACCTTTTTAACCTCTTCATATTTCTCACACATTTTCAGGCTCTTCATGTTTTTCAACAACGCTTCATGCACCTCCTATTTTTCAGACCGTTTCATGCTCAGCTCATTTTTAACACCTTTTGAAGCTTTTCATATTTTTCACACCTTTTCAGGCTCTTCATGATTTTGAACACCGCTTCATGCTAATCCTATTTTTCAAACCATATCATACTCCTCATATTTTTCACACCATTTTAAGCTCTTCATATTTTTCACACCTTTTCAGGCTCTTCATGGTTTTCAACACTGCTTCATGCTCCTCCTATTTTTCAGACCGTTTCATGCTCCTCATATTTCACACCTTTTGAAGCTCTTCATATTTTTCACACCTTTTCAGGCTCTTCATGTTTTTGAACACCGCTTCATGCTAATCCCATTTTTCAAACCATATCATGCTCCTCATATTTTTCACACCTTTTTAAGCTCTTCATATTTTTCACACCTTTTCAGGCTCTTCATGTTTTTGAACACTACTTCATGCTCCTTCTATTTTTCAGAGAGTTTCATGCTCCTCATGTACTACACACCTTTTGAAGCTCTTCATATTTTTCACACCTTTACAGGCTCTTAATGTTTTTGAACACCACTTCATGCTCCTCCTATTTTTCAGACCGTTTCATGCTCCTCATATATTTGACAACTTTGGAAGCTCTTCATATTTTTCACATCTTTTCAGGCTCTTCATGTTGTTCAACACCGTTGCATGCTCCTCCTATTTTTCAGACCGTTTCATGCTCCTCATATACTTGACACATTTTTAAGCTCTTCATATATTTCACACATTTTCAGGCTATTCATGTTTTTCAACACCGCTTCATGCTCCTCCTATTTTTCAGACCGTTTCATGCTCATCTCATTTTTGACACCTTTTGAAGCTCTTCATATTTTTCAAAACTTTTCAGGCTCTTCATATTTTTCCACACCACTTCATGCTCCTCCTATTTTTCAGACCATTTCATGCTCCTCATATTTTTGACAACTTTGGAAGCTCTTCATATTTTTCACACCTTTTCAGGCTCTTCATGTTTTTCAACAATGTTGCATGACCCTCCTATTTTTCAGACCGTTTCATGCTCCTCATATACTTGACACATTTTTAAGCTCTTCATATATTTCACACATTTTCAGGCTATTCATGTTTTTCAACACCGCTTCATGCTCCTTGTATTTTTAAGACCGTTTCATGCTCCGCATATTTTTGACACCTTTTTAAGCTCTTCATATTTCTTACACGTTTTCAGGCTCTTCATGTTTTTCAACAACGCTTCATGCACCTCCTATTTGTCAGACCGTTTCATGCTCATCTCATTTATGACACCTTTTGAATCTTTTCATATTTTTCACACCTTCTCAGGCTCTTCATGTTTTTGAACACCGCTTCATGCTAATCCTATTTTTCAAACCATATCATGCTCCTCATATTTTTCACACCTTTTAAGCTCTTCATATTTTTCACACTTTTTCAGGTCTTCATGTTTTTCTACACCACTTCATGCTTCTCCTATTTTGCAGCCCGTTTCATGCTCCTCATTTATTTCACACCTTTTGAAGCTCTTCATATTTTTCACACCTTTTCAGGCTCTTCATGTTTTTCAACACCGTTTCATGCTGCTTCTATTTTTCAGACCGTTTCATGCTCATCTCATTTTTGACACCTTTTGAAGCTCTTCATATTTTTCACACCTTTTCAGGCTCTTCCTGTTTTGATCACCGTTTCATGCTCCTCCTATTTTTCAGACCGTTTCATGCTCCTCATATTTTTGACACCTTTTGAAGCTCTTCATATTTTTCACACCTTTTCAGGCTCTTCATGTTTTTTAACACCGCCTCATGCTCCTCCTATTTTTCAGACCGTTTCATGCTCCTCATATTTTTGACACTTTTTGAAGCTCTTCATATTTTTCACACCTTTTCAGACTCTTCATGTTTTTCAACACGACTTCATGCTCCTCCTATTTTTCAGACCGTTTCATGCTCCTCATATTTTTCACACCTTTTGAAGGTCTTCATTTTTTTCACACCTTTTCTGGCTCTTCATGTTTTTGAACACTACTTCATGCTCCTCCTATTTTTCAGACCATTTCATATTCCTCATATTTTTCACACCTTTTGAAGCTCTTCTTATTTTTCACACATTTTCAGGCTCTTCATGTTTTTGAACACAGCTTCATGCTCCTCCTATTTTTCAGACCGTTTCATGCTCCTCATATTTTTGACAACTTTGGAAGCTCTTCATATTTTTCACACCTTTTCAGGCTCTTCATGTTTTCAACACCGTTGCATGATCCTCCTATTTTTCAGACCGTTTCATGCTCCTCATATACTTGACACATTTTTAAGCTCTTCATATATTTCACACATTTTCAGGCTATTCATGTTTTTCAACACCGCTTCATGCTCCTTGTATATTTAAGACCTTTTCATGCTCCTCATATTTTTGACACCTTTTTAACCTCTTCATATTTCTCACACATTTTCAGGCTCTTCATGTTTTTCAACAACGCTTCATGCACCTCCTATTTTTCAGACCGTTTCATGCTCAGCTCATTTTTAACACCTTTTGAAGCTTTTCATATTTTTCACACCTTTTCAGGCTCTTCATGATTTTGAACACCGCTTCATGCTAATCCTATTTTTCAAACCATATCATACTCCTCATATTTTTCACACCATTTTAAGCTCTTCATATTTTTCACACCTTTTCAGGCTCTTCATGGTTTTGAACACCGCTTCATGCTCCTCCTATTTTTCAGACCGTTTCATGCTCCTCATATTTCACACCTTTTGAAGCTCTTCATATGTTTCACACCTTTTCAGGCTCTTCATGTTTTTGAACACCGCTTCATGCTAATCCCATTTTTCAAACCATATCATGCTCCTCATATTTTTCACACCTTTTTAAGCTCTTCATATTTTTCAAACCTTTTCAGGCTCTTCATGTTTTTGAACACTACTTCATGCTCCTTCTATTTTTCAGAGAGTTTCATGCTCCTCATGTACTACACACCTTTTGAAGCTCTTCATATTTTTCACACCTTTACAGGCTCTTAATGTTTTTGAACACCACTTCATGCTCCTCCTATTTTTCAGACCGTTTCATGCTCATCTCATTTTTGACACCTTTTGAAGCTCTTCATATTTTTCAAAACTTTTCAGGCTCTTCATATTTTTCCACACCACTTCATGCTCCTCCTATTTTTCAGACCATTTCATGCTCCTCATATTTTTGACAACTTTGGAAGCTCTTCATATTTTTCACACCTTTTCAGGCTCTTCATGTTTTTCAACAATGTTGCATGACCCTCCTATTTTTCAGACCGTTTCATGCTCCTCATATACTTGACACATTTTTAAGCTCTTCATATATTTCACACATTTTCAGGCTATTCATGTTTTTCAACACCGCTTCATGCTCCTTGTATTTTTAAGACCGTTTCATGCTCCTCATATTTTTGACACCTTTTTAAGCTCTTCATATTTCTTACACGTTTTCAGGCTCTTCATGTTTTTCAACAATGCTTCATGCACCTCCTATTTGTCAGACCGTTTCATGCTCATCTCATTTATGACACCTTTTGAATCTTTTCATATTTTTCACACCTTCTCAGGCTCTTCATGTTTTTGAACACCGCTTCATGCTAATCCTATTTTTCAAACCATATCATGCTCCTCATATTTTTCACACCTTTTAAGCTCTTCATATTTTTCACACTTTTTCAGGCTCTTCATGTTTTTCTACACCACTTCATGCTTCTCCTATTTTTCAGCCCGTTTCATGCTCCTCATTTATTTCACACCTTTTGAAGCTCTTCATATTTTTCACACCTTTTCAGGCTCTTCATGTTTTTCAACACCGTTTCATGCTGCTTCTATTTTTCAGACCGTTTCATGCTCCTCATATTTTTCACACCTTTTGAAGCTCTTCATATTTTTCACACCTTTTCAGGCTCTTCATGTTTTTCTACACCACTTCATGCTTCTCATATTTTTCAGCCTGTTTCATGCTCCTCATGTATTTCACACCTTTTGAAGCTCTTCATATTTTTCACACCTTTTCAGGCTCTTCATGTTTTTGAACACCGCTTCATGCTCCTCCTATTTTTCTGACCGTTTCATGCTCCACATATTTTTGACATCTTTTGAAGCTTTTCATATTTTTCACACCTTTTCAGGCTCTTCAAGTTTTTCAACACCACTTCATGCTCCTCCTTTTTTGCAGACCGTTTCATGCTCCTCATATTTTTGATACCTTTTTATGATCTTTATATTTTTCACATCTTTTCAGGCTCTTCATTTTTTCAACACCACTTCAAGCTCCTCCTATTTTTCAGACCGTTTCATGCTCATCTCATTTTTGAAACCTTTTGAAGCTCTTCATATTTTTCACACATTTTCAGGCTCTTCATGTTTTTCAACACTGTTGCATGATCCTCCTATTTTTCAGAACGTTTCATGCTCCTCATATACTTGACACATTTTTATCTCTTCATATATTTCACACATTTTCAGGCTATTCATGTTTTTCAACACCGCTTCATGCTCCTTGTATTTTTAAGACCGTTTCATGCTCCTCATATTTTTGACACCTTTTTAAGCTCTTCATATTTTTCACACCTTTTTAAGCTCTTCATATTTCTCACACCTTTTCAGGCTCTTCATGTTTTTCAACAACGCTTCATGCACCTCCTATTTGTCAGACTGTTTCATGCTCATCTCATTTATGACACCTTTTGAATCTTTTCATATTTTTCACACCTTCTCAGGCTCTTCATGTTTTTGAACACCGCTTCATGCTAATCCTATTTTTCAAACCATATCATGATCCTCATATTTTTCACACCTTTTAAGCTCTTCATATTTTTCACATTTTTTAGGCTCTTCATGTTTTTCAACACCGCTTCATGCTCCTCCTATTTTTCAGACCGTTTGATGCTCATCAAATTTTTGACACTTTTTGAAGCTCTTCATATTTTTCACACCTTTTGAAGCTCTTCATATTTTTCACACTATTTCAGTCTCTTCATGTTTTTCAACACCGTTTCATGCTGCTTCTATTTTTCAGACCGTTTCATGCTCCTCATATTTTTCACACCTTTTGAAGCTCTTCATATTTTTCACACCTTTTCAGGCTCTTCATGTTTTTCTACACCACTTCATGCTTCTCCTATTTTTCAGCCCGTTTCATGCTCCTCATTTATTTCACACCTTTTGAAGCTCTTCATATTTTTCACACCTTTTCAGGCTCTTCATGTTTTTCAACACCGTTTCATGCTGCTTCTATTTTTCAGACCGTTTCATGCTCCTCATATTTTTCACACCTTTTGAAGCTCTTCATATTTTTCACACCTTTTCAGGCTCTTCATGTTTTTCTACACCACTTCATGCTTCTCCTATTTTTCAGCCCGTTTCATGCTCCTCATGTATTTCACACCTTTTGAAGCTCTTCATATTTTTCACACCTTTTCAGGCTCTTCATGTTTTTGAACACCGCTTCATGCTCCTCCTATTTTTCAGACCGTTTCATGCTCCTCATATTTTTGACATCTTTTGAAGCTTTTCATATTTTTCACACCTTTTCAGGCTCTTCAAGTTTTTCAACACCACTTCATGCTCCTCCTTTTTTGCAGACCGTTTCATGATCCTCATATTTTTGATACCTTTTGATGATCTTCATATTTTTCACACCTTTTCAGGCTCTTCATTTTTTCAACACCACTTCAAGCTCCTCCTATTTTTCAGACCGTTTCATGCTCATCTCATTTTTGAAACCTTTTGAAGCTCTTCATATTTTTCACACATTTTCAGGCTCTTCATGTTTTTCAACACTGTTGCATGATCCTCCTATTTTTCAGACCGTTTCATGCTCCTCATATACTTGACACATTTTTAAGCTCTTCATATATTTCACACATTTTCAGGCTATTCATGTTTTTCAACACCGCTTCATGCTCCTTGTATTTTTAAGACCGTTTCATGCTCCTCATATTTTTGACAGCTTTTTAAGCTCTTCATATTTTTCACACATTTTTAAGCTCTTCATATTTCTCACACCTTTTCAGGCTCTTCATGTTTTTCAACAACGCTTCTTGCACCTCCTATTTGTCAGACCGTTTCATGCTCATCTCATTTATGACACCTTTTGAATCTTTTCATATTTTTCACACCTTCTCAGGCTCTTCATGCTTTTGAACACCGCTTCATGCTAATCCTATTTTTCAAACCATATCATGCTCCTCATATTTTTCACACCTTTTAAGCTCTTCATATTTTTCACACTTTTTCAGGCTCTTCATGTTTTTCAACACCGCTTCATGCTCCTCCTATTTTTCAGACTGTTTCATGCTCATCAAATTTTTGACACCTTTTGAAGCTCTTCATATTTTTCACACCTTTTGAAGCTCTTCATATTTTTCACACCATTTCAGGCTCTTCATGTTTTTCAACACCGTTTCATGCTGCTTCTATTTTTCAGACCGTTTCATGCTCCTCATATTTTTCACACCTTTTGAAGCTCTTTATATTTTTCACACCTTTTCAGGCTCTTCCTGTTTTTCTACACCACTTCATGCTTCTCCTATTTTTCAGCCCGTTTCATGCTCCTCATGTATTTCACACCTTTTGAAGCTCTTCATATTTTTCACACCTTTTCAGGCTCTTCATGTTTTTCAACAGCGTTTCAT